>NC_067409.1:5625249-5852584 GCF_009764475.1 Pristis pectinata | reverse complement strand
CCTCCCCCTCCAACCCTACCCCCTCACTCCCTGCCGATACACTCCCCACTCAAACCCCTTGATCCTCTACTACCCCCTCCACCATGCCCTCTCACCCTCCCTCTCCAACCCCCTCAGATACCCTCCCCCAACCCTTCTCCCCTGCCCCCCAAACCCTTCTCCCCCTCCAACCCCCCCACAACACCTCCCCTGCCCCCTACACACCCTCTCCCCTACCACCCACGTCCTCGTACCCCTCCCCTCAGACACCATCCACTGGCCCGATACCCCTTCTCCCCTTCCCTCCCCTGCCCTCCACCACAATCCCTCTCCAACCCCCACACTCCCTCCTGTCCCCCATAACCCCCCCACCCCACACACTCCCTCCTGTCCCCCCATAAGCCCTCCTGCCCACCCCCTCCCAACCCCCACACCCTCCCCGTCCTCCATGCCCTCCGGCCCCACACCCCCCCTCCCTATATCCCTCCCCCCACACCCCCTCCCTTCACCCCACAACCTCTCTGTCCCCCTCCTCCCCCTCCCTCCCCCCACCCTCTCCTCCCCACACCCCCTCCCTCCCACACCCATCCCTTCCCACCCTCCCCTCCCACCCATCCCTTCCTCACCCCTCCCTCCACATACCCATACCCCTCCCATACCCCTCCTTCCACACACCTCCACACCCCCTCCCTCCATCCACCCTCCCTCCACACTCCCCCTCCCTCCATCCACCCTCCCTCCACACTCCCCCTCCCTCCATCCCTCCACCCTCCCCACTCCCCCCCACTGCCCCGTCCCTCCATCCTCCACTCTCCCCCTCCCTCCCATTCCCTCCACCCTCCCCCTCCCTCCATCCCTCCACCCTCCCCCTCCCTCCCATCCCTCCACCCTCCCCACTCCCCCCTCCCCTCCACCCTCCCCACTCCCCCTCCCTCCATCCCTCCATCCTCCCCACTCCCCCTCCCTCCATCCCTCCACCCTCCCACTCCCCCTCCCTCCACCCTCCCCACTCCCCCTCCCTCCATCCTCCCCACTCCCCCTCCCTCCACCCTCCCCACTCCCCCTCCCTCCATCCCTCCACCCTCCCCACTCCCCCTCCCTCCATCCCTCCACCCTCCCCACTCCCCCTCCCTCCACCCTCCCCACTCCCCCTCCCTCCACCCTCCCCACTCCCCCTCCCTCCATCCTCCCCACTCCCCCTCCCTCCATCCCTCCATCCTCCCCACTCCCCTCCCTCCATCCCTCCACCCTCCCCACTCCCCCTCCCCTCCACCCTCCCCACTCCCCCTCCCTCCATCCTCCCCACTCCCCCTCCCTCCATCCCTCCACCCTCCCCACTCCCCCTCCCTCCATCCCTCCACCCTCCCCACTCCCCCTCCCTCCATCCCTCCACCCTCCCCACTCCCCCTCCCTCCATCCTCCCCACTCCCCCTCCCTCCATCCCTCCACCCTCCCCACTCCCCCTCCCTCCATCCTCCCCACTCCCCCTCCCTCCATCCCTCCACCCTCCCCACTCCCCCTCCCTCCATCCTCCCCACTCCCCCTCCCTCCATCCTCCCCACTCCCCCTCCCTCCATCCCTCCCCACTCCCCCTCCCTCCATCCCTCCCCCGTTTCGGGACCACGTGGCTCCAGCCACCGTTAGTGAACGGCGCCCCCCCACTGTTTCCCCCTTGCCCCGCCCGAGGCCCTGACAGCGGACCCCGGAGGGGGGGGTACGGGGTTTACCCGCCCCCCGGACCCGGACCCGGACCCGGCCCCCCCCCCCCCATCACTCACACCGATCGCCGCCGCACCGCCACCTCAGCCCGCACCGACGGCCTAAGAGACTGCGCCTGCGCACCCCCCCCGCCGCGCCTGCGCACCCACCGCCCGCCTGCCCGCAAAGTGCGCATGCGTGAAATCAGCAGCCGCCACTGAAGAGCAACCTGTTGCAGTGACCGGTGCTGGTGACATCTCCGATGTGCTGCTCCCACTGAAAACCAGCAACCCGCTGCCTGCTGTCTCACTTTGCATTTTTTAATTTGCACTGTGACTGAGCGTTGCAGTGCACACGGTGAGTTCGTGGTGTCGGTGTTGCAGTCATCCAGAAACAATGCTGGAAGTGCCCAGCAGGTCAGGTTGACAGACCTGCTGCAAAGTTGCAAGGGGAACGATTACTATTAATACAAAACAGCGTTGGAGCCAAGAGAAAAATGAAACAAATTGAAAAATAAAGATACAGCCTTCTTCATAGAGAGAAAAAATGGTTATTTGAAATTGTTCAATTCAGTCCAAGTTCAGCTTCAAGATTCTGCTCAATCCAACTCTCATCTGGAGTATGTTTTTAGACCATTTTACTCATTTAAATTTCTGATAATGTTGCTAGACACCAGCATGAATTTGTTCTTATATCCCTACTCAAACTGCTGGAGGATGTCCCCACCATTAGGGACATCTTTAAGGGTGGTGCCTCAAGAAGGTGGCATCCATCACTAAGAACCTCATCATCTGGGACATGCACTCATTAATACCATCAGGGAGGAGGTACAGGAACCTGAAGACCCACACTCAACAATTTAGGAACAGTTTCTTCCCCTCTGCCGTCAGATTTCTGAATGGTTCACGACCCATGAACACTACGTCATTATTCTTCTTTGCACTATTTATTTATTTGTAATTTATTAGTAATTTTATGTCTTCGCACTGTACTGCTGCTGCAAACCAACAAATTTAACGTCATTTAAGTCAGTGATAATAATCTGATTCTGAATACTAGTCTTTATTTGTAAGGTTGTCATTTCCCCAGTTTGATTAGTAAGTTGGATACGGGGTGGACCATCCTGGTTCTCCAACCCCTCAGCTGCAGCAGATCACATCACAGTCAGAATCTAGACTGATAGCCAGTCTCCATACTAGCCCTCTGTCTTTAACTGCAAATTCTTGGAACCAATTCACCAGAGGCTCACGCAATGATCTGAATTGACACCAACTTGGTTATTATTACACTTTATTGACAACAAAAATTACAATATTACAACATTCTTGTCAGGGTATCAGTAGAAATGGGCAGCAATACTTCCCTTCATTGTTATTAGAATACAAACTTTATTTGCACTTTGATAATAGGCATATGCTGGTCCCTGCGTTATTGTAAGATTCCTATCTTAAGGGGGAAAATTACCTCCAATGCTCGTTAATCCTTTTGCAAGCAGTCACTAATTAGTGATTCAAACCAATGTAAAGGTAACATACAAAATCATATGATACTGTGCAGTAAGTTACGGTTTGCCATATTATCAAGGAATTGTGGATTTAAGATTCTCCTGCTTTAACCATAACCACCTTGTGGATAATTGCCTTGCATTCACACATACAAACACATAAACAGTTGTAATGTTTCAGAGAAAATTTCATTTCCCAAAAATAATCGAGTCCATTTCATCATTACAAATGATCCCAACATGACACGGTTGGGTTTTTGCCTCAGGATTTTGTCAATGTTCAATTTTATTTCTCTCACAATTTAATCAGTGTACACAGGAACAAGAGGTCCCTCTTCTGGTTTTATCTATGAGGATTTATTATCCCACAAAACCAGGTAAATTTTCACTTATAAGTACAATATATACATGTTTGGTTCAGTTGAGCTTCTGGTCAAGGTGAATGACCTCAAAGAAGGCAACATCCATCATCAAAGATCCCCACCATCCAGGCCATGCCATCTTCTCGCAGCTACCATTGGGTAGGAGGTACAAAAGCCTGAAGTTCCACACCACCAGGTTCAAGAACAGCGACTTGAACCAACCTGCACAACCCTAATCCCTACAGTTTAGTTACACAATGATTACTTCGCAGTAAAAATGGACTTTGAATTTTTGTTCTAATTGTATTCTTCCTTGTAAAAATTGTGTATAATTTGTTTATGTTTTTCTTGTGAATCCTGCTTATCTGATGCTATGTGTCTGTGATGCTGCTGCAAGAAAGTTTTTCATTGCACCTGTGCACACATGTACTTGTGCATGTGACAATAAACTCAACTTTGACTTTGGTCAATGGTCATCCCCAGGATGTTGATGACAAAAGTCTCAGCTATGGTGATGCCGTTGATTATCAAGGGTTGGTGTTTGGACTCACATTGGTGGTGGGCATTGGCTATCAAGTGTGGTGTGAATGTTGTCAACATTGCCCGAATGTTTTTCAGGACCTTGCTGCATGCAGGCAGGAACCACTTCATTTGCTGAGGATCTGTGAAAGGATTTAAACATTGTGCAATCATCAGTGACTATCCCCACTTCTGACACGATGGTAGGAAGCTCATCGATGAAGCAGCTGGGCCTCGGACACGGCCCTGAGGAACTCCACAAATGACCTCCAACCACAACCAGCTTCCACTGTGTGAACGATGACACCACCAGTGGGATGTTTCCTCCCTGACACCCAATGACTCGAGCTTTACCTGGGCACCTTGGATGAAAGGGCTGATGGAGATACTCACAATGCCAGAAGGCAAGGAAAGTGAAGGCAGTCCACTGAAAGTAGATAAGGTGGTAAAGAAGGCGTATGGTACGCTTGCCCTCATTGGTAGGGGGGTTGAGTACAAGAGTAAGGAAGGATAGGATAGGGATAGAATAGGATATCTTTATTAGTCACATGTACATCGAAACACACAGTGAAATGCACCTTTTGCGTAGAGTGTTCTGGGGGCAGCCCCGCAAGTGTCGCCACGCTCCCGGCACCAACATAGCACGCCCGCAACTTCCTAACCCGCATGCCTTTAGAATGTGGGAGGAAACCGGAGCACCCGGAGGAAACCCACTCAGTCACGGGGAGAACGTACAAACGCCTTACAGACAGCAGCGGAATTAAACCCGGGTCGCTGGCGCTGTAAGAGCGTTATGCCATGCTGCAGTTGTATAAAACTTTGGTCAGGCCACACTGGGAGCATTGTGTGCAGTTCTGGTCACTCCATTACAGGAAGGATGTGGAGACTGTGGAGAGGGTGCAGAAGAGGTTCACCAGGATGCTGCCTGGATTAGAGGGTATGAGCTGTAAGGAGAGGTTGGACAAACTTGTGTTGTTCTCCCAGAGTGTCGGAGGCTGAGGGGAGACCTGATAGGGGTTTTTTTAAATTATGGGAGGCATAGATAGGGTAGACAGAATCTTTTCATAAGGGTAGAAATGTCAAACACCAGAGGACATGCTTTTAATGTTAGAGGGGGAAGTTTAAAGGCGACGTGAGGAGCAAGTTTTTCTCTTATGCAGAAAGTGGTAGGTGGCCGGAATGGGTGACCAGGGGTAGTTGTGGAAGCAGGCAGTTTGGTGGAGTTTAAGCTTTTAGATAGACGCATGAATATGGAGGGATATGGATGACATTTAGTATAAATTGGCATCAAGATCGGCGCAACATCATGGGCCGAAGGGCCTGTTCTGTGCTGTACTGTTCTATGTTCTGTGTAGAACATAGAACACTACAGCACTAGACAGGCCATTCGGCCCACAATGTTGTGCCGACATAGCTAATCTGTCCTACCTACAGAATGCCCATATCACTCCATTTTCCTCTCATTCATGTGCCCATCCAAGCCCCCAATGAAAGTGCCTCCACCACCCTATCAGGCAACACATTCCAGGCATCCCACCCTCTCAGTAAAAAACTTACCCCTCACGTCTCTTCAGAACCTACCCCCCTCTCACCTTAAATGCATGCCTTCTGTTGTTGGATCGCTCAATAATGGGAAAAAGATATTGCTTGTCCACCCTATCTCTGCCGCTCATAATTTTATTCACTTCCAACAGATCACCCCTCAGCCTCCGCCGCTCCAGAGAAAAGAGCCCAAGTGTGTCCAGCCTCTCCTGATAGCACATGCCCTCTAATCCAGGCAACATCCTGGTAAACCTCCTCTGCACCCTCTCTAAAGCCACAACATCCTTCCTACAGTGAGGTGACCAGAATTGCACGCAATACTCTAAATGCGGCCTAATTCTATGAAAATACTTCCTCTGATGGGTGAATCAGTCACCAAGATTAAAGTGACTGGTAAAAATCGAGATGGTTGGAAAGAAATGTTCTCACTTAGGAGTGGTTTGCATTTGTAAGGCAGTACCTGATTGGATGGCAGAATCAAACTCGATGCAAGAGGCAAGGGATTATGTCTGTACAGAACTTTTACAAGGTCTGCACAACAAGAAAATTCTAATTAATTTCAACTATTTCCAAGAAAACAGTGAGGCACTGAAGGTAATAGTAAGGAATGGAAGCCAGCACTGAGGAAGAGGATTCTGGGCCAAATAGCCTCTGGTGCATGATAAATTCTACAGTCAGAACTTAACCTGGAACCTTTCAGAGAAATGCTGTCCAAGTGTCTGAGAAAGAACAAGAGCATGGAAAAAGTGTTCGACATCACTGAATTAAATTGCTGACAGTAAATTAACTGATAAACATCTCCTTAAATTTTAAAAGCTGTGTAAAAATGGAATTGTGTGATCCATCTATCACCTGCCAGCTCTTGCAACAACCCTTCCCCTCACCTCTTTATACTGGTTATCTGCTACCCCCCCCCCCCCATTCTTCCAGTCCAGATAAGGTTTCTTTATTAGTCACATGTACATCGAAACACAGAGTGAAATGAATCTTTTGCGTAGAGTGTTCTGGGGGGCAGCCCGCAAGTGTCGCCACGCTTCCGGCGCCAAAAGAGCATGCCCACAACTTCCTAACCTGTACGTCTTTGGAATGTGGGAGGAAACCGGAGCACCCGGAGGAAACCCACGCAGACACGGGGAGAACGTAAAAACTCCTTACAGACAGCGCCCGGAATTGAACCCGGGTCACCGGCGCTGTAATAGCGTCACGCTAACCGCTGCACCACCGTGCCTAGCTACCCCCCACTGTTCGACCTAAAATGTCGACTGTCCACTCCCCCCACCGATGCTGCCTGACCCGCTGAGTTCCTCCAGCAGTTTGTTTTTTTCAAGAAAGATACTGGGGTGGGCAAAGCCACATCTGGGAGGAAGAAATCCGAGATTAAAGTAAAACCTGCACAACAATTCCGTTCATTTTGCTAATGATGACTGGGTAGATCTGGGAGAACTGGTGACTTGCTTATAATAACGTGCAGCAGAAACTGGAAACCATGCTTGCCATAGGATTGAATGTACCAAAAGCAGCATGCTGTGTTAGTGAAGGAGGACCAACTGTGTATGAATGAATCTAGTGACTCAGTTGAGGACGGGACACCAGAACTTCTTGTGAAAGGACCCACCATGGGCAAGATCCCAAAAGCCCCTCTTCTAAGAATGAAGGTACCAAGACGACCAAGAACGAGCAGATCAGAAGAACCAAGAGGCCACATCACAGACTGCCTCGCTTTCAGAACAGAACAAGACAAAGGTTTCTGAGACCTTGTCTCTGTTGAGGAGACAATGGCAGTTAAAAAGATCAGCAGAGAAACATTTGTAACAGTGAAGCTCAGTGTGAATCCAGAAAAGATTCTGAGGTCAGCAAATGGAGATGTCACCAAAGGAACCAGAAACTAACTTGAGCTGTTTGTGGACAGAGGAGGAGGTTGGCGGAGAAGTTTAAAGGGGCACGCTTTATTAATGTTGAGATTGCAAAAATTTTAACCACTAAGACCAACAAGCAAATCTCTGACAAGAGACGAATGCTACTGAGAGACCAGGTAGCCACTTGTGGGCCCAGCGGAGAAGTGAATCCATCGACAGCTGCAACTGTTGACCAGGATTTGGAGAAAGATCATGTTGATGACTCGCCGGTGAGGATGAAGCAAAAAGCTAATATGACCAACAGCAGGCAATTATCCAGGATATGGGCGATAACCTGAACCAAGCGGAACATCTGCTTTGGAACAGGAAAAATAAAATCAATTTTGACAGTCAGTCTGGTGGAGAGTATCACAAGTGATCTGTCAGACGGTTCATGAGAAAGAGTAAAGGAAAACATTGTAAAATGGCTAACCAAGAGAATTGATAAGAAATCATCAAACTCTGGGAATAAAAGATGAACAGCCAGAGGAAGGCTGAATACAAAGCAGCCCAGATTCTGTTTGAAAAAGATCGAAAGCGCCTTGCATGTCAATTGATGGGAGCACCAACGTAGAGCGAATGCCCCCTGAAAATTGAGGAAGTTACCAACGCTTCCATGAGAAGCTGGGTACAGCAAATAATCAAGCAGGACCTCAGAAAACTGGAAGATCACGACGATGATTTTGATGAAGAGAACCTCCTCAGAAAGATCGAGGGGACTGAGGTCAATGAAGCTCTCGTGGAATTAAGGAAGAGAGGCCGCAGGTCCAGATGGGATTAAGAAGAAGGAGCTTAAAGAAACTTTTGGCAGATGACGAGGATCTACTGGCCACGTCTTTTTACGTTGTGGCTCAGATCGGGGACCATACCCGAATGTCTTAAGAAAAGTAGAACGGTGTTAATCCCGTAGACAGATGAGAGAGAACTTTGAAGCACCTGGATAATTGGAGACCTATTACAATAGGCCCAATGATTCTTAGGTTTTTTACTAAGATACTAGCTGAACGATTGAGCAAGTTTTCAAAATAAGTCCACGACAGAAGGGATTTTCATTAAACACCTCTGGCTATAATGAAAACATTACAATTGTAGCGACTCACCGTCCGAACAAGCGAACTGGCTCAGCGGTCGGGTCGCGCATCGTCGGAGCGGCGAGCCCAAGATGGCACTGGGCCTTCGTCTTCCCCGAGCGACGGGGAGAACCCGCGCACGGGAAAAGTTTGATGATGTAGCGCACACGTCATTTCCGTTTCAGTGGGCGGGAACCGTTCCTCTTAAAAGGCCCGCGCAAGGCGGGAAAAATAAATCAGTTTTGTTCTGCAGCTCATTGACTAGTGTCTTACTTTTACATCGCGGTAGCAGCCGCTACACAATCCTTAAGAATATTAGAAGGGGGATCGAAGAGACGTGGCAAGAACTCTCTGTCCTTTTTGTGGACCTTGCTAAGGCATTCGATTCAGTAGGCCACAAATTGATGATGAAGTCTTTACAGAGAGTTGGCGTGCCAAAGGTCTTTATTGACCTAATGATCGACCTATACAGAAACACGACAACAGTTGTTGAAGTTGGCATGAGGAGAACCAATAAAATCAAGATCAAGAGAGGGGTGAAGCAGGGTGATCCCCTCTCACCAATTCTATTTGATATTGCCACTGACCCCCTTATAAGTAACCTTGAACATCGAGGTAAAGGAGTCAAGATCATAACACCTGGTGGAAGATCAAGATGCACGGCGTTTGCTTTTGCGGACGACGTGGCAATTCTAAGCAACTCCTATGAGGTATGGTCAGGAACATCTCCATATTGAGTGACTTCTGTAGAGGTACCTGTCTTGATGGCAACATTAAGAAGACGAAGGGTTTTCACTCCATCAGCCTGAGAAAGACACACGTGTACAATGACAGTTTGGGCGAGAAAAGATAACATACATTACCACCTGGTGAAGTTGAAAAATACCTCGGTGCGAGGGTAGATCCATGGTGCGGAATCTCAATGGAAGATCTGAGATCAAATTAGAAAAATGGTTTGACAAGTTGAGAAGGAGTAAACTCAAACCAACGCAAAAGGTCGAATTGCTTAAGACGTGTATAGTACCTAGGGTCTACTTTCACCTTATTTTAACTGAAGTCTCTCAGAACATGTTGAGAGAGTTGGACCAGATGATAAAGAGGACGGTCAAAGAAATACTCCATCTCCCCCATGATATGACCAATGGAATTTTATATTCTAGAATGAGAGATGGGGGATTGTGCATGCCCAAGCTCGGAATCCAGTTACCACTGGCAATAATAAGGAAGCGGCAGTCCTTAGAGTGAGCAGAGGACGTGACCAAACATTCGTTTGAGATGGCCGGCGAGGATAACTTGGCCACGACTGATAGACTCAAGAGTTTGTCAGTGATAAAAGATATTGATCTTGCAGAGTGTATGTCTAGTCAAACTAGAGCAATTGAAAGAACATCTGATAGTTTCTATGAACAACTGGAAGCTGAATACGAGCAAGAAACTGGAAACGGAGCTCAACCGCAAAAATTTAATATTGATTGGCGGTCAGTTGAATTTGATTAGATGGGCAGCCCGGAGTTATCAAGGATCTGAAGTTAAAGAATTCAAGAATGAAAAGATCTCAAATACATGGTTAAAAAGACATCAGACCTGAATGGGGTACCAGGTCATTAACGCAATATTATTAACGTGTGGACAGTACCCCATGAGATGTACATGTGGTCGTGGTAATGCTGATGCAGTAAAAAATCGCTGAAGATGTGGATTCGCAAACTAAACTCTAGCACGTCTCAGGAAGATGCTTGGCAGTAAAGCAAATGCAAATCAAATGACATAAGATATTGTAGCGACTCACCGTCCGGTCAGGCGAACCGGCTCGGCAGTCGGGTCGCGCGCGTCAGAGCGACGAGGCCCAAGATGGCGGCGGGCCTCGTCTTTCCCGAGCGACGGGGAGAACCTGCGCGCGGGAAAAGACTTGATGATGTAGTACTTACGTCACTGCCAGTTGCATGGGCGGGAACAGTCTCCCTTAAAAGGCCCGCGCAAGGTGGGAAAAATAAACCAGTTCTTGTTTTGACAATCCTTCGACTAGCGTCTTGTTTTATTTTGTGGTAGCAACCGCTACATTGGTGACCCCGACGGTCCAAACGGATTTTGGACCCGCGCAATGGACGACAACACAGCAGCCAATGCAGTGGCCCTCAAGCTGCCCACCTTTTGGACACTTCGTCCCAGCATCTGGTTTGACCAGGCCGAAGCACAATTCCACTTTCGGCAGATCACCTCCGACTCCACAAAGTACTACCATGTGGTTAGCTCTCTGGACCAAGAGACAGCCACCCAGGTCGGAGACTTCATCCAGTCGCCTCCGGAGGAAGATAAAGTACCCGGCTTTCAAAGACCTTTTGATTCGGACCTTCGGCCTCTCCCGTCGTGAGCGTGCTGCCCGCCTGCTTCATCTGGACGGCCTAGGGGACAGATCCCCATCTGTGCTAATGAATGAGATGCTGGCATTGGCCGAGGGACACAAGCCATGCCTGATGTTCGAACAGGCCTTCCTCGAACAGCTCCCCGATGACCTCCACCTGTTGTTAGCTGACTTCCGACTTCAGCAACCCCCGTGAGGTAGCCACCCGGGCAGATGTCCTGTGGAAGGCCAAATGCGAGAGCGGTTTGTCCGTCGGCCAAATCATCAGGCCGCGAGCCGAACGCCCGCCTCGCCCAGTCCCAGCAACCAAGGCAGCCACACCCAGGAACACAGACGACGACACGGCTGACTGGGTGACCAGCAGTGTTTCTACCATCAGAGGTGGGCGCGGAGGCCCCTCGATGCCACCCACCCTGCAAGTTTCAGGGAAACGCCAGGGCCAGCCGCCGCTGATGGCTACGGCGGCTGGCCGCCGACAGAGCCTCCTATTCGTTCAGGACAAGAAATCTGGACGGCGTTTCCTCGTTGATACTGGAGCAGAGGTCAGTATTTTGCCCCTGACCGGCCGTGACACTCGTAACAGGCCACCAGGTCCTGTACTCAATGCCGTCAACGGTACAACGATATGGTCTTTCGGTACCTGTACACTTCAATTACAATTCGGTGGCAGCCGTTTTACCTGGACCTTTACCCTTGCCACCGTTGCCTGACCACTCCTAGGAGCCGATTTCCTTCGGGCCCACAAACTGTTAGTTGACCTGTGAGGGAAGCAGTTAGTCCACTCTAGCACTTTCCAGACCTATCCCCTGGGGAGAAATCGGCCTACCAGCCCCGCGCCTGAACTCCCATTTCCCTTTCTGGCGACGATTTCACCAAGCTCCTAGCCGAATTCCCACCAATTTTGGCACCTCCGTTTACAAATTCTAGGCCCAAACACGGGGTATGACACCACATCATTACTACAGGGCCACCCTTCATGCCCGAGCATGACGATTACCTCCAGACAAGCTCCGCCTGGCAAAGGAAGAGTTCCGTCACATGGAGGAGCTGGGGATTGTTCGCAGGTCAGACAGCCCCCTGGGCCTCCCCCCCTACACATGGTCCCCAAAGCCACCGGAGGGTGGAGGCCCTGCTGCGACTACCGCAGGCTGAATGACGCCACCACACCCGGCCCGCTATTCCCATCCCTCACATCCAGGACTTTGCAGCGAACTTACACAGGGCCCACATCTTTTCCAAAGTGGACCTCGTTTGGGGATACCACCAAATCCCGGTCCATCCGGATGACGTCCCCAAAACTGCGATTATCACCCCATTCGGCCTGTTCGTATCTGTCGAATGCCATTCGGCCTTAAGAACGCCGCGCAGACCTTCCAGCGGCTGATGGACGCGGTAGGCCGAGACCTGGACTTCGTGTTCATTTATTTAGATGACATACTGATCGCCAGCCGTAACCGCCAAGAACACCTTTCCCACCTCCGCCAGCTGCATTCCCGTCTCCGCGATTTCGGCCTCACGATCAACCCGTCCAAGTGCCAATTCGGACTTACTCTATCAATTTCCTCAGCCACAAAATCACCAGCGACAGGGCAACACCCCTACCTGCCAAGGTAGACGCTATCCGCCATTTTGCCCGCCCCGACACGGTCCAAGGCCTACAGGAGTTCCTTGGGATGGTCAACTTTTACCATCGGTTCATCCCTGCAGCAGCCCGTATCATGCGCCCTCTGTTCTCGCTGCTGGCTGGTAAGGGCAAGGACATCACCTGGACTGACGAGGCTGCGCTGCCTTCATTAAGGCCAAAGACGCCCTGGCAGACGCCGCGATGCTGGTACACCCTAGGACAGACGTCCCAACCGCCCTCACGGTGGACGCGTCCAACAGTGCGGTGGGTGGGGTAACTGGAACAGCTAATCGAAGGCCGTTGGCAACACTTGGCATTTTTCAGCAAGCACCTTAGACCGCCTGAACTGAAGTACAGCGCTTTGATCGGGAACTTCTAGCGCTGTATCTGGCGGTCCGGCATTTCCGATACTTTCTAGAAGGCAGGCCTTTCACCGCTTTCACCGATCATAAGCCTCTGTCCTTTGCCTTCTCCAAAGTCTCCAATCCCTGGTCAGCTCGTCAGCAGAGACACTTATCCTACATCTCTGAATTCACAACAGATATCCAACATGTCTCCGGAAAGGATAATGTCGTTGCTGATGCACTTTCCAGACCGACCATCCACAACTTGTCCTTGGGTGTCGACTACACGGCCCTAGCTGACGCACAGCAAGCCGACGACGAGCTGCCCAGCTACAGAACCGCAGTCTCGGGCCTGCAGCTCCGAGATTTCTTGGTTGGTCCAGGTCAGCAGACCCTACTTTGCGACATCGCGACAGGTCAGCCCTGCCCTATAGTCCCTGCAGCCTGGTGGAGACGCGTTTTCGACTCGGTACATGGGTTGGCGCACCCCGTCCATCAGATCAACTCTCCGACTGGTCGCCAGCAAGTTTGTCTGGCATGGCCTGCGCAAACAGGTCAGTGAATGGGCCAGGACTTGTCCGCACTGCCAGACATTGAAAATCCAACGACACACCAAAGTCCCGCCACAGCAGTTCGAGCCTACCCATAGGGGGTTCGACCACATACACGTCGACCTCGTGGGCCCTCTGCTGGTTTCAAGAGGAGCCCGGTATCTCCTTACTATCGTGGACCAGTTCACGAGGTGGCTGACATCACGACTGATTCCTGCGCCCGGGCGCTGCTCACATCTTGGGTCTCACGTTTTGGTGTTCCGGCCCACATCACTTCAGACAGAGGCACCCAATTCACTTCCAGTCTCTGGGCTGCATTAGCGAACCTGCTAGGGACGCAGCTGCACACCACCACGGCCTACCATCCTCAATCAAACGGGTTGGTGGAACGTTTTCACCGCCATCTGAAATCAGCCTTGACGGCCCGCCTGAAGGGTCCTAACTGGGTCGACGACCTGCCTTGGGTCCTGCTCGGCATACGCACTGCCCCCAAAGAAGACCTCCGCGCTTCGTCAGCTGAGCTTGTGTACAGGGCGCCCCTAGTTGTCCTAGCGGATTTCATACCTGCCCTTCGAGACCAAGGGGAACAACCCCCAGCAGTCCTACAAAGACTGCGCGAGAAGCTTGGCAACTTGGCCCCGATTCCCACCTCGCGGCACAGTCAAGCCCCATCCTGCCAGCCCAAAGAACTACGAGACCGTAAGTTTGTTTTCGTTCGCAGGGGCACACCTCGGGCGCCGTTGGAACGACCATATGAGGGACCGTTCCAAGTCATAAGGAATAATCGATCCACCTTTATTTTGGATGTTGGGGCAGGGAACAGGTTTTCACGACGGACCGCCTCAAACAAGCCCATTTAGATCTGCAACAACCGGTCGAGGTTTCAACGCCGCGACGCAAAGGCCGACCCCCTAAGCGGCGGCTGGCACAGCCCCGCGGACCTTGGGGACTATATCGCCGGTTTCTGGGGGGGTTGTGTAGCGACTCACCGTCCGGTCAGGCGAACCGTCTTGGCAGTCGGGTCGCGCGGCGTCAGAGCGACGAGGCCCCAAGATGGCGGCGGGCCTCGTCTTTCCCGAGCGATGGGGAGAACCCGCACGCGGGAAAGACTTGATGATGTAGTACTTACGTCATTGCTGGTTGCATTGGGCGGGAACAGTCTCCCTTAAAAGGCCCACGCAAGGCGGGAAAATAAACCAGTTCTTGTTTGACAATCCTTCGACTAGCGTCTTGCTTTGTTTCGTGGTAGCAACCACTACAATATTAGACAAATTGAAGTCCAAGGCAGTCCAACATCATTGGGATCCTTTTATGGAACCACACTTGAGAGACGTCGATGGCACTGCATGGAAGCCAGATATTATACTTGTTAAAAGGAACAAGGCTGCCGTAGTAGATGTCATGATAGGATTCGAGGATAATAACCAAGCTATCTCGAAGGCCTGGACTGAGAAAAAGAACAAATATCGACACCTAATAACTCAAATTAAAGAGCTAACAAATGCTCAGGTCGTTGAGTTCTTCGGGTTTGTAATCGGAGCTCACGGTCTTTGGGCTAGGGAGAACGACGCCCTTTTAAAGTAAATACAAGACATTCACGGAAATATTTGTAGTTTAACAATCAGATTAACAATAGGTCTGCTGCAGATACTTATGGACTCTTGACATTATGTATGGGCGAGAGCTATGTATATTGTATATAATGTATATGTAATATTCATGTACTATTGAATAATAATGATCAAGCACACCGCACCCTCTGTGCCCCTGCTTTAAGATCAGCGAGGAGTTAGTGAGGAGCTTGAGAACTAAAGAGAGAAAAATTTACACTGAAGAACATGATTGACATATGACATTTTAGGTAAACGACCTTGGTCCCAAGGGCAGTAACAAATTCCCTGTCCCAAATGTTCTGCCCTACCATCTGGTTCCCCACTCTACCACCCTTCAGACACACACCCATACCTCAGGCCCTGTTGGGATTGGTCATCTTCCACTCAGGAAGACGAGTCGGAATGGCTTCGGTGAGCTACTGCACTGCCACCGGAAACAGCCACTGCCTCAGTCAGTTTGGAGATCGCTGTTGACGGAAACCCGGAGCAGCTCAGTGCTTCAATCCGTTCATCCCGGGACCTGCGTGGATGGATCCACCGTGGGATCATGCTCCATTCTGGATCAGGTGGGGATCAGGCACAGGTTCTCAATGGCAATGGCTTCCCAGGGAGCAGGAAAGTTCCAACTCTTACCCCACATATCACCCCAGCCACACCACCCATCCTCATCTCATTCCGGGGAGATAAAGACCTCCCTACCTTTCTCCTTGAACCAAGCCACAGGTACTGGCTGAATGTAGAGTGGCATCCACTAGAGACCACCTCTCCTGGGATCTCCTCTCTCCTCAGCATCATCAGGTCTAGCATGGCCAAGCTCAAGAAGCCGAGGACTGGGTTGCTGGTCACCTACTGTCCACAACTTGCATTCATTCCCATGTTTTCTGCTATGTTTTGAGAGACTTGTTCTGAGGAAATTTTGAGGAATTTGAGCAGGTAGGGACTAAATTAAAAAGCAGAACCAAAAGGTAATAATCTCTGTTTTGAGAGACTCTGGATCTGTGCGGAGGCTGGGGGTGGGTTGCTGGTGGGAACAATGAGCAACAGACAAGTCCATGCTACAGACAACCAGGGAAAGGAAACCAACTGGTAACACCCAGGGCCACACTGCCAGTTACAGCTGGATCAGTGAACGTTCCCTCCACGGGGAGCACTGACGATGACTCGATCCCGACAGGTCTGGCAGAGAGGGGAAAAGGGGAGCTCTGGCCTGCAACCTTTAAAAGAGCCCACCTAAAATTCCAAGACCTCTTTCCTTGACGAAGCTCAAGAGGAGGCGAAACTGGATTCTCTCCCAGTCAAAAAATAACAACCAAAGTGGCAGCTGTTTGTGACTCTGAATTTCCAGTAAGAGAGCAGCAAGCACAATAGGGATTGTTATCCCCCTTCCTGCAAACTTGACACCTAACCTCCAAGTGACTCGCTCTTTAGGACCTTGCTCCGAACAACGCCTGTGGAAAGAGCACGAGCCCGCGAGCCTGATGATGAAGATGGATGCTACCCAAGAAGCAAGCAGCAGCACCACCACCACCAGGGAGTGAAAGGGTGGGTGCGGCAACCAGAAAAAGAGGCGCAGTCACGAGACTGGATCCCCTGATGCATAGAAGCAGCAAAACTGGATTCATCCCCAGTCGGGAAGAAAGCTCCAGCGAAGGACGTGAGCTGATCGACCCCAAGAAAACAAGCATCACAATGAAGGAAAGTGGAGTTGGACGAGGTCAATAAAGGCGTAGGCCAGATCAAAGTGGCACTTGTTTGTGACTCTGAACCTCCAGTCAGAAAGCAACAAGCACAATAGGGATCATTATCCCCCTGCCCGCAAACTCAACACCTAACCCTAACCCTCTAACCCCTTTGCAACCCAAGGGTTAGGGTTACAGTTAGGGTTAGAATACAGGACTGAAGATGTTATGTTTGAATGCATGCAGTACAGAAAGTCCCCGACTTACGAACACCCGTTACTTACGAAACTGACCTCCGTAAAGCCTATTATTTAAAAAAAAATCGAGTTACAAACAATGGTTCGTACTAACGAACAGGCGGACTACTTTGCGCGACGCTCAAAACACTGCGCGTTTTAAGTGGTTTGTTGGCCCGAGGGAGAAACGCCACGCCGTAATCATGGCTTCAAAGCGTAAATCTGATGCAAGTGATGGTGATGCATCGAAGAAAAGGAAAACGATCACGATTGAAACGAAAGTAGAAATAATAAAGCGTTCAGAGGGAGGTGAAACACCAACAAACATTGGAAAAAGCGTTAGGCTACAGTCGGTCAACGATTGGGACAATTATAAAGGACAAGGGGAGAGTAATGGAGTACTGTATGTAACTGTTCCGACTGTACATTACAAATTCAAATTAGGAACAGACTCAAAAACGGAACTCATTCATAATCCGGGGACTTCCTGTATATGAAACAAGGTAGATGTGCAAAAGGTAACTGGAAATGTAAGGGTTAATGGTGTGCAGCTTTTATTCCTTCAACCATGGCGTGATATTGCTTCAACCATGGTGTGACAATAGTTATGGCTACAAATTGTGCAGGTGCTGGTGAGAAACAAAGAAATGTTTAAGGTATATCTTGCTTTGCTAAAAGTTTGCTGTAAGCACCTGCCCTAGTATGTGCGACTTCCCACGGATTAAGTATAAAAGGAGGGACACTAACCTGTAAATCTCCGAGTGGGGATCAGTACAGAGCTCAGGTTACACTGTTTACTCTTTCTCTGTATCCCTCACTCCTGCTAGTGTTAAACTAATAAAGCATGAATCGTAACTTCTTTGTCTCTGCTGTTGTCTGATTTCTTACAGCATGGGTCGACTTTCACATTGGCGTAGTCGGAAGGATCACGCTGGGATATCTGGATAGCTCCCGACTGAGTAAGTGGTAGGCGACGTTCGGAAGGTCAACGGGAGAAATAGAGGTGCCTGTCTGACTCCTACATTGGCCTCCGGGAACATTGTGGTCCCTCGTCCAAGGTAGACCTAGTTCCCTGCCGAGATCCAAAAAGAACCAGGAGAGAGAACAAAAGATTCACAGGGAGGAGCGTGTTATTTTTAAGAAATAGTCGTATGGTATAAAAATAAGTACTTAAAGTTCGTATGGTATAAGTTTGTTCAGAATTAAAGTTCGTTTGGAATTAGAGTTCGTATGGAATAAATAAGTTCATTTGGTATAAATAAGGTCATATGGAATAAATTCATTTGGTATATAAGTTCGTTTGAAAAACTAAAGAAGTACTACAGAGTTCGTTTGGAAGCATAGTCTGGGATAAATTGTAATTCGACCTGTGGCAGTGAGGCCAGTGATAAATTGTGATTTGGACATCAGACATTTAGCAGAATGAGACAGAACCTAGATGAAAGTGACGGGGGCGCCCCGGTGCACCCAGAACATCGAAAACAGTATCGACAATTGTCAGCAGCATTAACTAAGAGATTAGGTAATGAAGAGTGGCTGATCGGTGGCATGTGGTCAGTAAACGTCCTTAGAGAAGGCAGAACAATCATGGGAAAGGAACGTAGGGGAAAAGTAGAAAAGATGAATTAAGGAATGGAGAGAAGAAGGTTTAAAAGAGTGGCAGAAGACAAAAGAGAATAGTTGGAGGGATCATGCATGTAGAAGAGGGATTATGTACAAAGGAGGGTGCACCCAAAGACTGGGGGGTGTTAAAGGCTGAGTGTGAACGGTATGACAACCAAGAAAAGAAGTGCAGAGATAACAAAATCCAGGCGCAGCACCAATCGATTAACAAAATGGCCAAAGGTGGTAATAAGACCGATAATGACTCCGGGGACCCATTGTAAGGCATGGCAACCCTATTCTTGCACAATGATGAGGATGAGGAATTGGAAGATTCCTTGTGGGTGAGACCACACCTGTATGCCCCCAGGGACCCCAAGTTCATCAGGCTCCAGCACTGCTGGCACCAGCACGAACACCCTGTGGTGCAGAGCAATCACCCCAAGCCCAGCCTCCCACCAGAGATGAGCAAGCAGTAGGAGGGTTGGCTGAACGTGTGAAAATAGACCCCCCGAGCAAAGAGGGAGAAAGACCCTGATGCTGGAATGTACCTTGTTCGAGTACTCCCCAATCCCCGAGCAGCTGTTCAGGGCCAACCAGATACTGTGCAGATTTATACACCGTGGAAACCCCAAGAGATGTTACTAATAGCCCATCACGCCCCAGATAGAAACAAAGATCCCGTTGGATTCGTAAATTATATACAATCTACTCAGACCATGTACGGGGCACAACCCCAAGATCTCTTTTCCCTCCGTCATGCCATATTGAATCCTGAAGAGAGTATTAAATGGAAGACGGCAATGTTGGCTCCTGGAGGGGGTCCGGGAGGAAGATTTAAATTGGCAAAATAGTGATCAGAATCAACAAGTTAATATTATGTTGACGGCCCTTTCGGAGAGTCTGAAAAGACCCATTGGTATGAGTAAGGTTCTGGAATGTAAACCTACGTCTAAAGAGACAGCCCAAGAATTTTGGGAACGTTTTACTACAGCATATCAGACATACGCTGGAGATCAGGCATACAATAATGGACAGCCGTCTGCTCAATTTAATGCCATTCTGATGCAGTGTCTCCCAGAGAAAACAGCATCATTAGTAAGACCAACTTGGACTGGTGCGATAATACAAGGGAACAATCCCGCAGGGCTGTACTGGCTTTTTGGTCCAATAATAGAGAGGAAACTGGACCATCAACCAAACCCCGCGTGAAGTATGAGTTTCCCCTATGTGCACCGATGGGAGATGATAACTGGGATGATTGGCCGTATCCCAGCAGTGGTGGTCCTCCAGGAGGACCAACACAGATTCTCCTCCAAAGATCCTATCAACAAGGGAGGAGAAGGCTGTGGGGGCGGGGTCAGGGACCTCAGGGGCGCCCGAATGTTTTTAATGGACCGCCACCACCACGCAGGGAGGTCTGCTTTAAGTGTGGTCGAGAGGGACACTGGCGATGGGACTGTCCTACTAATTGTCAGGAGAATACAGACGGCAGGTATGAGAGAAGGAGGGCACCCTTTACCACCAACAACCCCTTCAGTGACCCGAGGGGGAAGTGAAGAGCCCATTGTGATGATGAAGGTGCAGGGAATATCTCTTCCATTTCTGATTGATACAGGGGCAACCTTATCCACCCTAGATCAGGAATTCGTGGAGGAATATGAGTTCCCTGTAGCCACTCGTACTGTTCGTCTGTCTGGACTGGAAGGTAATCTCAGAGACTACTCGACCACGGCACCCTTACAAGTGACTTACGATTACGCTACCCATATGTTACCCTTCACCATTACATCGAATCTGGGTTGCAATTTGGCTGGAAGGGACTTGCTCAGAGGACTTGGAGTGGAAATATTGTGTACCGATAGTGGCTCTATGTGAGTTCACCCTCTGTGCAGCCACGAGCCCTAGTGGCAGTCAGCCCTCCCCAATGGTGGCCGGTAGACCTTCCCCCAGCACCGCTCTTTTCTGATTTGCCTAACCCTCACGTCACCCCGTGTTATGTTCCCACTGGTCACAATTGGGAGAAGGAGCACTTCTATGAGCCATGTGAAGGATACACAGTTAAGATACAATTGACAGGGACGGTTGAGAGACCACAAGGAACGGCCTTGATTGCAGAAATACCAGATAAGTTGTGGAGGCAAACAGGACTGATCCACCCACGTGTTACACTCACTGTTAATAAGGGACATACAGCTAAGGAACTCGGTATCTTGACATAATGCTTGGTGAATCTTGCTGATCCTAATTTGACTACTAAGCAGGAGTTCCCTCAAGGTGTGTTGACGTATTGGGCGACAGCTCAGGAAGTTTTCGGTATATTGAAACATCACCGGTCACAGGACAAGACGGAAATTCCCGATGAGGTCTGGTCGGTGTCTCCGTATGAGATAGGAAAAACCACCGGTGCGCCGGTACACGCAGCGGTAAAACCCAACGTCCGGCTACCGTCCATACCACAGTACCCCTTGAAGCCGGAAGCACGTGAAGGCATCAGGGAGCTGGTGGACTCATTGGTACGTCAAGGCATCCTCGTACCCTGTCGCTCCCCCTGCAACACACCGATTTTCCCGGTCCCGAAACCTGGACGCTCTGAGTGGCGCCTGGTACAGGATTTGCGTGCTATCACTGACATTGTGATGCCGATGCATCCTATTGTGCCAAATCCAGCCACTGTACTGTCTCATTCCTGCGGCATCTACGGTGTTTACAGTAATCGATTTACAGCATGCCTTCTCTGCAGTTCCTCTGCACCCAGACAGCCAGTACCTTTTTGCTTTCACTTATGAGGGATAGCAAAATACACGGACGCAACTGCCGCAAGGCTTTATTCATTCACCTACATTATTCTTGCAGACCCTTCAGAAACAACTGACATCATTAACTCTTCCCGGCGGCTCCACCGTCATCCAGTATGTAGGTGACCTGTTGCTAGCCAGTCCAGACAAAGAAACAAATGACAAGGATACCGAGTCGCTTGTGAAGGCACTGCACGGATGGGGATACGTCATTCCCCGACGGAAGGTAACGCAGGGTAAAGAAGAGGTAAAATTCTTGGGAATCACGTTAAGTGCCACTGACAGAAAACTCACCCCGGCTCGTACTACTCCTATTACTAATTACCCTGCCCCTCAAACACCGAAGCAAATGCAGGCCTTTTGGGATTGGTAAACTTCAGTCAACAATGGATTCCTAACATCGCGACATTAACTAAGGAGCTGTCTGCTCTGGCCACCGTTAATGTGCCACAGTGCTTTACTCTTTCTACTCAACAGCTTACAATGTTTAAAGACTTGAAAGAGGCCTTGCGATCTGCTCCTGCGCTTGGACGACCGCTCTACGACCGCCCATTCCAACTCCATTTTACAGTTAAGCAAGGGTGCGCCACGGCTGTACTTACCCAACATCATGGCGATGTCCAGAGACCAGTTCCCTATTTTTCTGTTAAACTAGATCCTGTGGCACAGGGAATGCCACCGTGTACACAGATTTTGCCAGCTTTACATGACATTGTTTCTGCAGCTGCTAATACTACCCTACACCAGCCGGTCCAACTTTACACGCAGCATTCGGTCGCGGCCCTCTTGACATCAGAGCAGACCCGCATGACTCAGGCACGACTGGGTAGATATGAGGTCTCCCTGTTGGCCAATCCACACCTGACCTTCCACAATTGTACAACTGTTAATCCAGCCTCTTTCCTGACGCAGCCACCGTCTGAGATTTTGGAGCCGGATCATGACTGTTTACAGAGAAATCACTTCCTAACTTCAACTTGTAGGGATTTAAAGGACTGTCCGATTAATGGAGCCACAACCTGGTATGTGGATGGCTCAGCCTTTGTAGATGACCAAGGCCAGCAACGATCTGGTTATTCTATCGTACAGGGTACTGATACGGTGATAGAGGCTGCAGCCTTCCATCATCCTCTCTCCGCACAACAAGCTGAACTCTTTGTGCATCAAAGGAAAGAGTATTTCCCTTAACATTGACACGGACTCACGATATGCATTTGAAGTTGCCCATGATTTTGGTGCATTGTGGCAGCATTGTGGATTTTTGACCTCCTCAGGCATTCCTATTAAGAATGCTGTTTTTTTCTCACTTCCTAGCATCTCTGTCCCAACCTTCCCACCTAGCAATAATTAAGTGTGATGCGCACACTAAAGTCCAAGACCACATTTCCCTGGGAAATGCAAATGCAGCTGCTACCACGAAGGCTGCTGCTATCCAGGGACCCCTCACCGTCTATTCAGATGGAGACAGACAACTCTTGAATAGATCTGCCCTGCCTGACATGGGGAGTGTAGCGAAACTTCAGGGGGACGCCCCTGCAAATCAAATTGAATTGTGGAAACAGCAGGGGTGCACCAGAGATCCTGACACACGTTTACAGACACCCCTGCTGGACAAGTTTGTGTACCAGATGCATTTTTACCCATGTTACTTAATGCACCACAAACGTGGTGGCACCCCAATCTGAGGAAGGAGGCACAAAGAAAGGCACAAGAATGTAATATTTGCCAGAAAAATAATCCTGGTAAAGCCGTTAAGTGTCCTCCAGGTAGGACTAGAATGCCTACGGGCCCGTTTGGGCGCATACAGATTGATTTTATAGAATTGCCTAGAGTGCATAGCTACAAGTACTGTCTTGTTATCATTGATCTTTTTAGTAGATGGATAGAGGCAATACCAACAGCAAACGCCACAGCAGAAGCGACGGTAGGAATTATACTGCGGGAAGTAGTACCTCGGTCTGGGCTCCCAACCATTATTAGTTCAGACAATGGGCCACATTTTACTGCTAAGATAAATGAGGAGTTGTGCCAGCATTTCAGAATAAAACACCATTTTCACTGAACCCATCATCCACAGGCAGCTGGAGTTGTGGAGAGAGCAAATGGTACATTGAAGAATAAGTTGGCCCACTTAACTGAGGAGACAGGACTGAATCGGTTGAAGGTACTGCCTTTGGCCCTCTTTGAAATAAGAATTACACCGCACGTTAGTACAGGATTAACCCCAGCGGAGATATTATTTGGAAAAGCGCTGCGCACACCTTGGGCTGCAGATAAAAATATAAAAGGTTGTCTTGACCTCCATGCCCTTAGTGAGAGAATGATTAATTATGTACAAAAATTAAATGATGTTCAAGAGGCTTTACATTCGCAGGTACTTAACTCTCAGAGAAAAGAGGAGGACAATGCAGCAGGATCCTTACAGAGAATTCAGTCCGGAGATCACGTCCTGATGAGGAATTGGGAGTGGAAAAAGTTGTCACCAAGGTGGAAGGGCCCCTCCCAAGTATTACTCACAGCACCCACTGCAGTAAAGGTTGAAGGGCAACCTCGGTGGATACATCACTCCGACTGTAAAAGGATTGGCCTTGGGAAAGGACAGCATGGCGTGTCGAGAATGGACAATTAATGCATCTATAAGTATTTTGGGATTTGTTCTGGGCATCCTTGTAATGAATACACTCATGCAGAAGGGAAAGGATTTAAACCATGTAGCTAGATGGGAATGGCATGACAATACTTATCTACGCATGTCCTTAATGTATGGTGTAACTATGAATGTGTCCCGCTGTTGGACCTGTATGCACATACCAACTCATAGTGGTCAGGAGATTCCTATGGTAGCAATACCTTTTAATCACACTGAACATCAAGCATGGCAGTGTCACTCTAACAGAACCCAGAAGAATACCAGGTTGAAGGCATGTCAGCTTACTGCACACAGATAGTATTTACTAATTGGTATAAGCCCATATATAAGCAGTCCAGAGACTCCCCCCCCCCTGTATTTTGTGCTGAACAAATTCACCAAGGGAGGCACCTGTTTCTGCAGGGGGAGATAAAAGTAGCACAGGAACAGACCATTGTACCAACCAAAGTAGTCAATTTGGGTCCTCAGGGGAGGCAACCTTAAATGGTACATCTTTGCGATGAACAAAAAGTGTATCTATGGTTGCCATACCTTTGGGAAGGGTGTTACTATTTAACTTATCTTGCCCCAGCAATACGGCATTTTGAGGTTATTACTGATCATCTCAATACAGAACAAAGTAAAAAGGTCCAATTTGGAAACGGAAAGGAGTTTCATGATTCTCTTTCCCAGTTATGGTACTGCTGTGGCAGCTCGAGAATTGATTAACATGGCCAGTGCCCAGAAAAGCTGGCTAACAACACTGCTAGAATTGAGGAAAACACGCAGACCCATATTCACGAGCTCACCACTGAAGTAGTGGCCATACGAACGGTGGCCTTACAAAACCGATTAGCTTTAGATTTACTTTTGGCAGAAAAGGGAGGAACGTGTGCAGTGGTGGGACAGGAATGTTGCACCTATACCCCCGATGCCTCAGAGAAAATCACCCATTTAGCAAATCACATCAAGGAACAGATAACTGAGGTGAAGGAAATAGGGGAACCGTTCCACAATTACAATCCCCCGGGACCTGCTTGGTGGCCTTTTAAGGGGTGGTGGACAACATTTATCCAGGGAATATGCGCACTTGCAATTATTCTATTGATAGTATTGCTTTTACGATGCTTTTGTGTGCTACACTCCTGTCTTATGTTAAATTCGCTATAAGTGGTTATCATGGATTGATAAAAGAAGGGAATGTAAAAGGTAACTGGAAATGTAAGGGTTAAACTGGACATGTAAGGGTTAATGGTGTGCCGCTATTATTCCTTCAACCATGGCGTGATATTGCTTCAACCATGGTGTGACAATAGTTACGGCTACAAGTTTTGCAGGTGCTGGTGAGAAACCAAGGAATGTTTAAGGCATATCTTGCTTTGCTGGAAGTTTGCTGTAAGCAACTGCCCAAGTATGTGCCATTTCCCACAGAGGCTTCCCACGGATTAAGTATAAAAGGAGGGACACTAACCTGTAAATCTCTGAGTGGAGATCAGTACAGAGCTCGGGTTACACTTTCTCTGTATCCCTCACTCCCGCTAGCATTAAACTAATAAAGCATTAATCGTACGTTCCTTGGTTCTGCTGTTGTCTGATTTATTACAGCGCGGGTTGACTTTCACAGATGAGCTCATAGCGCAGTTAGAAATTGGCAGGTATGACGTTATGGGCATCACAGAGTCCTGTTTGAAAGAAGGTCACAGCTGGGACCTAAACATCCAAGAATACACATCCTATCGAAAAGGCAGGCAGGTGGGCAGAGGGGGTGGGGTGGTTCTGTTGGTAAAAAATGAAATCAAATCCTTCGCAAGAAGTGACGTAGGATCAGAAGATGTAGGATGCTTGTAGGTAGAGCTAAGGAACTGCAAGTTCCTTCATTCTAAAAGGATGAGGCAACCATAGCTGACAAGGGAAGTCAAAGACAGCATAAAAGCAAAAGTGAGGGCATACAATATTGCAAAAATTAGTGGGAAACTGGAGGATTGGGAAGCTTTGAAAAACGAACAGAAGGCAACTAAAAAACCAATAAGGGGAGAAAAGATGAAATATGAACATAAGCTAGCCAATAATATAAGAGGATACCAGAAGTTTTTTTAGATATGTAAAAGAGAGGCAAGAGTGGACATCGGACTGCTGGAAAATGATGCTGGAGAGGTAGTAATGGGGAACTAAAAAATGGCGGATGAAGTGAATAAGTATTTTCACTTCATCAAGTACAAGCACGAATGTGATAATGGTCAGGTGATTGGTTTCATTGAGAGATGAATGTTGGTCAAGACATCAAAGGTAACCTCTGGGTTCTTCTGTGTCAGTCTTCACTGTGGAAGACACCAGCAACATGCCAGAAATTCTTGAGAGTCGGAGCAGAAGTGAGTGTAGTCGCTATTACTAAGGAGAAGGTGCTTGGGAAGCTGAAAGGTCTAAAGGTGGATAAGTCACCTGGACCAGACGGACTATACCCCAGGATTCGGAAAGAGGTAGCTGAAGAGATTGTGGAGGCATTAGTAGTGACAAGAATTACAGGAAACACTTAACTGTTCTACAACATAAAGTGCTGGAGGAATTCAGCAGGTCGGGCAGCATCCATGGAAGGAGATGGACAGTCGACGTTGTAGCACAGAGGCCTCTTTCCAATACAATCCAGAGCTCCACAGGAGAATTGGCAGTGAGATAGGGGGTGAGACACCAATGAGCAGTCGCTGATCTGAAATGTTAACATCTTATCTCCGATGCTGCCTGACCTGTTAAGTGTTTCCTGTAATTCTTGTTTCTTAAATGCTGATTAATTCCTTTTAAAGGCTTCTTCAAAGAGACAGCTTTCAAAATATGTAGTAGAGTTAAACCACAGTTGGTGGGAGTTGGCAGTTGTGCTGAGATTTGCTCAGTGGCACCTTGGGTGTGCGAGTAAAGAGGTGTAGCAACCAAAACTGAAGTAAATAAGTACATGCATTAGTGCTGCACCTGTCATGATGTCGAGACACCCCAAAGCACTCTACAGCCAATGAAGTACTTTTGAAATGTGGTCACTGTTAGGGAGAAAATGTAACAGCCAACTAGCACAGAGCAAGCACGAATGTGATAATGGTCAGGTGATTGGTTTCATTGAGGGATGAATGTTGGCCAAGACATCAGAGGTAACCTCTGGGTTCTTCTGCAAACAGTGCAGCACTCCGTGCACCACTGTGTCTGCTGAGATGTTAATGCTCAAGTCAGAGACAAGAGTTCTGCCCGCTGCACCACAACTGACATCAAGATATTGAAGGTTACATATAGCATGAATATGGAATATATGGACCACGCCAAAGACCAGGTAGATGAAAGTAACCAAAATGTCTTGGGCAAGGTGTTATACTTAAGAGTCATCAGCTTCGATGTTCTAGTGGCATGGGGCTGGAAGGGATAATCTCAGGATAGGTTACAACCTAATCAGAGGAATGACCTTGGATGGCCCTTACTCCAAAAAATGACTCCGTGGCAAACATCCCAAAATCCTCTGACAGTCAAGCCTGTCTCTGCCTTCACAGGTGTTTGACTCGGTCGGCCACACACTGATAGTTAAAGATTTGGGCCGGATTGGTTTGATGCCCATTTTGTGGACCTCATTACAGACATGTATACAGATTCCGGCACTTGTATTGAGAATGGAAAAGTCAGGACTGGACCCATTCCTATTTTGAGGGAGGTAAAGCAGGGAGACCCACTTTCCCCCATATTATTTAAGACTGTGACAGACATCCTTTTTATGTTCATTAGATAGTGATGGGTCCAGGTTCCATCTCGGTGCAGAAGATGCATTCTGCACCGCCCTGGCTTTTGCCAATGACGTGGCCTTGTGAGTGATTCTCACAAGGGCATGTCTAAAAACATCAAGGTCCTAGAGAGTTTTTGTAAAAAGACTGGCCTTGAGGTTGATCTTAATAAGACTGCAGGATTTTATATGATGCATAAGAATTTTTACTCCATCAACAATTGGCTCTTTAATAAGGGATAAATGAGTTTTATTGACCCTGGAGAGTGGGAGAAGTACCTTGGCACCAGGATTGACCCTTGGATAAGGCATTCTACTGATGATTTGTCATGGTTCCGAGGGCTCTATTGATGGTGCCTTGTTGTGCAGCACATGGTTTCCATGCACTACTAATCACAAGAACCCTGGTTTCACTAGCACTAATGGCCAGAGTATTGGTCAACCTTTGGGTATATTTTGTCTCCTGGCTGCTTAGAGCTGGCAGCTCTAGAGCAGTTCTGGTTTTGCTGTTTCTCTTAGGATATCCAGTTTTTGTGCTGGGACTCTGCCTCAGAGCCCTGAGGCAAGATGCCTTCCAGTTGCCGCCTGCATTTGGTTCTGAGGAAGCATCCTGACTCCAGTCTCATACCAGTGTGCTGCATTTGGGTTCTCTGAGCTTGCTCTTTGCTTGACATTGTGACATGATTGGTCTAGTAAGCTCAAGAGATGGGGTAAAAATATCCTTTGGGTAAGGCTTAAGCTGACCTAGAAGGTAGAAGTATTTAAGCCCTACACCATCCCTTGATTTTACTATTCATTCATCTCGAATGAGGCCTCAGAACATCCTGGTCAAGCTTGATGGGATGACTGGAGGTTTCATTGAAGAATATCTCCACCTCCCCAAGAGCATAAATGAGTCTTTCCTATTCTAGAAATAGGGTTGGGTGGGGACTGTCAATCCCCAAACTGGAAACTCTGATCTCTCTGTCTATAGTTAGGAAATAAGGAGTTTAAGAAATCATGTGGCAGGATGGTTAGCCTGAGTTCCCAGTTTGCTGGAATTGTGTTGGATGATGTTATTGGGAAATTAGTTTGTCTCAATGTTGCTTGTTTTGTAGATAATGTTGTTAGGAGTAGGCTGATGTGGTTGTGTTGGGTGTAAGTAGGAAAAATTGGAGGGATGTCAAGTTCAACTGGTGAAGTAGGCTTGGTCACCAAGGGATTGGGGCCCATTATTATAAAAATAATCCCTAGTCTAATGGCTGGACAAGGGGTTTTACAACCCTAAACAGTTGGAGTAGATTACAGCCTTGCTCCTCTGGTCGAACTGTTAGGAATACACTGGCCCTGGCCAGACCTAGTCTGGTTAGGAGATGTGGATCAGCCAGGGAGACACATAGTCACATGTCTGGCCTGTGCCTTGCAGTTAAACTGCTGTGGATTCACTGGCATAATTTTATGTTCCAGAGGTACTGCGGCTAGCTTTACTGTTATCTAAAAACACAGGTTTTTAGATCAAGAAGGCCATGCGTGGATTCTGGATGTTGTTTCTATTGAAAACAAGAGCAGCTGTTGATGTATCGATTAGATTTGAAAACAACTCTGGATCCTTTGGCACCACTTTGACTGAAAAATCCAGTAAGTATAGACATCTGGATTTGATTTTAAAAGACAATTTAAATATTGCTGAGATTGAATCTTACAGTTTTATAAATAGGTGCTTGAGGCACTGTTTCCTGAGGATTTGAAACTGATGGACTTCCTTGGCATCAAGAGGTACAAAACTTTATTCACAAACTACCCTTAGAAGGAGGATTAATATTTTCAGGTTTTTTTTAATGGATGGTTAGATTTTTGTTCTATTGTTTTATGGACACTTATGGTTGTGATTCATGGTTGTCTGTTGTGACTGTTTTAACATTTTATACACTCTTGGTTTTAGTTTCTGTGTAATTAATAAATGGATGTTTTAAGTTTTTGTGCAACACAGCAAATGATGTTATCTCAATAACTAACATTATGAACAGTCTGAATCCTGGTTTATATTTGTGGTTGGCATTCCATCCATTGATTCTGGTTTTTATTTATTTTAATTTTATGGATAATGGTTTTATCCCCATGGCTGGTTTTATCATGCTAGCAGTAGGTATTTTAGTAGCAGACAAGCTATCATAAAACTTGGAATGGGGGCAAGTTTTCTTGTCTCATTCAATAGCCTAGAAATCAGATGATTTGGACAGGTGGAACTGGTTGTCTGTGTCTGGCAAACTCTAATCTCTGCATCTTGTGAGAAATCTCAGTAGAGATGCAAGGTGGGGGGAGAAACCCCTAGCAGAATACCCAAAGTGTGGCGTCTACTGGAAACTCCTGGTATGTCTTTCCCTTGGATCACAAAGATAACATTAAAAGGGGGTCCTATGCTTTGGCGACACTGGTCTTGCACACTTCCCTGACTCCAACCTTGCTTTGCAAGTCAACATAGCACAGGAGACTGCAGTTTACTGAGAGATGCCCTTGCTCAGCTGGCACAGGGAAAGGGTCCTGGGTTGCCTCCTGAAGGGGAAAGAGATCTCACTGGATACCCACGCCACCACAAGCAGGGCACCCCCCAACTGATGTGTTATTCTGCTTGTGTGAAGCTGACGTGGAATGCAACCTCTGCTCCAACAAGAACAAACACTGGAACTATGACAACTGACCTGTTTGGAGACATTCAGCAACAATTAACACTGGGTTGAGACAACATCATGTCAACATGTCCAGCGTCAGCTGGATTCATCAGTGAGGAAGACTTCCTTCTGGCAAGGGAAGAGGTTTTTTTTTCTCTTTCTAGCGTTCGGGACAGCGGCGAGTGACTGCGCAGGCGCGTGACGTCACCCGGAAGCGCGCGGGCGATTTAAAAGTCGAAGGTTCGCCTTCAAGTTTTCTTTCCAGCGACGAGAGAGCGGAGATTGCCGGAAAATAACGAGGTTTTTTTTTCTCTTTCTAGCGTTCGGGACAGCGGCGAGTGACTGCGCAGGCGCGTGACGTCACCCGGAAGCGCGCGGGCGATTTAAAAAAGCAGACGAGCATATCTAGCGGGCAGCGTCGGAGCGGGCAGCTGAGTGTGAGGGAGCAGAGTGGGTTGGGCTTTGGCTCAACGGGCTTCGGCGAGAGCGGGAAAGAGGCGAGATTATAGAGAGGGGTGAGTTATTAGTTTAGTTTAGTGTTGAGCTCAGTGATATTCAGCAGTATGCATCTGGGATTAGTGTTGTGTTTGGAGTGTCAGATGTGGGGCCCCTGGGAGACGACCAGACTCCCTGATAACTACATCTGCGCAAAGTGCACCGAGATGCGGCTCCTCAAGGAACGGATTGAGAGTCTGGAGCAGCAGCTGGATGACCTTCGGTTGGTTAGGGAGAGCGAGCAGGAGATAGACAGGAGTTATAAAGATTATGTAGACAGCACCTCAGTGGCAGTCCCCCTCAAAAACCGATATCTCATTTTAGATTCGGTTGGAGAGGATGACTTCATAGAGGAAGACCTCAGCAGCCAGGACCTTGGCACCGTGTCTGATACTGTGGTCCAGCAGAGGAAGAGACATGCAGTGGTCCAGCAGAGGAAGAGACATGCAGTGGTTATTGGGGATTCGATAGTAAGGGGTACGGATAGCAGATTCTGCGATAGCGATAATGAGTCTCGGATGGTGTGTTGCCTCCCTGGTGCCAGGGTACGGGATATCACAGACCGTGTCGAGAATATTCTGAGGGGGGAGGGTGAGCAGCCAGAAATCTTGGTACATGTAGGTACCAATGATGTAGGTAGGAAAAGAGAAGAGGTCCTGAAGGAGGAATACAAGGCATTAGGGAGAAGGTTGAAAAGTAGGACCTCAAGGGTAGTAATCTCAGGACTACTACCCGTGTCGCGTATCAATGACAGGAAGAATAGAAAGCTCTGGCAGTTAAATGCGTGGCTGAGTGACTGGTGCAAGGGGCAGGGCTTCAGATTCTTGGATACCTGGGACCTTTTTTGGGGGAGGCAAGACCTATTTGCTAAGGATGGGTTGCATCTAAACTCCAAAGGGTCCAATATCCTGGCGGGAATGTTTAATTTAGTTGTAGGGGAGGGTTTAAACTGATCTGGCAGGGGGATGGTAACCAGGATGCTAGGTTACAAGGTGCTAAGGTGAGGGAGAAAGTGTATAGAAACGAATCCATTGAGGATGGCAAGAATGACAGGCAGGTGATAAGTCAGGATAATTTACTGAATAATAGAAGTACAACAAATCCGGATGTTAGGATACAGAATGTTAGGATCGGGGATGAGGATGTTCGGATACCGAATGTTAGGATAGGGGATGAGGTCTACACGAACATGTCTAAGATAGTAGGTAGCGAAGATAGTAAGAAGGATGGACAGGTAGAAAGTCAGGATAATCTGCTGATCAATAGAGGTACAATAAAATCAATAGCAGATACCAGTCTAAACATACTATATTTAAATGCACGTAGCATCAGGAATAAAGTAGATGACCTAGTGGCACAACTACAGGTTAATAAATATGACATCGTTGCAATCACTGAGTCGTGGCTTCATGATGGATGTGATTGGGAACTGAATGTCAAGGGGTATACAGTATATAGGAAGGATAGGAGGGTAGGCAGAGGGGGAGGTGTGGCCATGATGGTTAGTAGCGATATAAAATCAATAGAAAGGAAGGACATTGGGTCAGAGGAGGTGGAATCCTTATGGGTGGAGCTGAGAAATAGCAAGGGTAAAAGAACAATAATAGCAGTCATATATAGGCCCCCGAACAGCAGTCAGGAAGTGGACCATAAGTTGCAGATTGAGATAGAAAAAGCATGTCAGAGTGACAATGTGAAGATAATTATGGGGGATTTTAACATGAAGGTGGACTGGGAAATGCAGCAAGGCGGTAGTACTCAGGAGAGTGAGTTTGTGGAATGTCTAAGGGATGTTTTTCTGGAGCAACTTATTGAGGAGCCCACCAGGGGATCGGCTGTTTTGGATTGGGTGCTGTGTAGTGAACCCGAGGTGATTAGGGAACTAAAGGTAAAGGAACCACTGGGAACAAGTGATCACAATATGATTGAGTTTAGTTTCAAGTTTGAGAAGGAGAAGCTGATAACTGGTGTATCGATATTTCAGTGGAATAAGGGAAATTACAAAGGTATGAGAGATGAGTTGGCCCAAATTGATTGGAGGAGTAAGTTAGCTGGAGGGACGGCAGAGGAAAAATGGAAGAAATTTCTACAGGAAATAAGGACAATGCAGGACAGATATATTCCAAGAAAAAAGAAGGTTTTGAATGGAAAAAAGGCACAGATGTGGATAACGAGGGAGGTGAAGGATAAAATAAAAGCAAAAGGGGCGGCGTACAAAGTAGCAAAAATTAGTGGGAAAACAGAAGATTGGAACGATTTTAAAAATCTGCAGAGAGAAACTAAGAAGGTCATTAGGAAAGCAAAGATGAGTTATGAAAGGAAGCTGGCGGACAACATTCGGAAGGATTCTAAGAGTTTTTTTAAATACATAAGGAATAAAAGAGAGACACGGGTTGACATAGGACCAATTGATAACGGTGCAGGAGGTATTATAATGGATGATAGTGAGATGGCAAGGGAATTGAATGAATATTTTGCATCGGTCTTCACCGTGGAGGACATAAGCAATGTGCCCATTAGTCAGGAGTCTCACGAATTGGAGCTGAGTTCAATTGAGATTAATAGGGAGAAGGTGCTTGGAAAACTAAAGGGGCTTAAGGCTGATAAGTCTCCCGGACCGGATGAGGTGCATCCCCGGGTTCTGAAGGAGGTGGCTGTGGAGATAGCGGAGGCGTTGGCGATTATTTTTCAGGAATCGATAGATTCTGGCATGGTTCCGGAGGACTGGAGGGTAGCGAATGTAGTTCCGTTATATAAGAAAGGTGGGAGGCAGCACAAAGGCAATTACAGACCTATTAGTCTGACGTCAGTGGTGGGAAAATTATTGGAGTCTATCCTCAAGGAGGAGGTTACCGAATACCTAGAGGCGCAAGGCAAGATAGGACCTAGTCAACATGGTTTTGTGAAGGGGAGGTCCTGTCTGACCAACCTATTGGAGTTTTTTGAAGAAATCACAGGTAGGGTGGATAAGGGAGAGGCGGTAGATGTTGTGTATTTAGACTTTCAAAAGGCCTTTGATAAGGTGCCTCACAAGAGACTGATTAATAAGATGAGAGGTCATGGAATTATGGGCAGGGTAGCAAAATGGGTGGAGAATTGGCTGGTTGGCAGGAAGCAAAGGGTGGAAATAAAAGGATCTCGTTCTGGTTGGTTACCGGTTACTAGTGGTGTGCCGCAAGGGTCGGTGTTGGGGCCTCTCCTTTTTACCTTGTACATCAATGATTTGGATGATGGAATAAATGGTTGTGTGGCTAAGTTTGCGGATGACACCAAGATAAGTGGAGGAGTAGGGAGCATAGAGGAAATAGAAAGAATGCAGAGGGACCTAGACAGTTTAGGAGAATGGGCAAGAAAATGGCAGATGAGATTCAATGTTGAGAAATGTGCAGTTGTACACTTTGGAAGTAGAAATAAGCGGGTAGATTATTATCTAGAAGGAGAGAAGATTGATAGTGCGGTAGTACAAAGGGACTTGGGGGTACTTATACAAGATACCTTAAAAGTTAACCACCAGGTTGGATCGGTGGTTAAGAAAGCGAATGCTATGTTGGCATTCATCTCGAGAGGTATAGTGTATAAAAGTAAGGAAGTGTGGATGAGGCTCTACGGGGCGCTAGTGAGGCCTCATTTGGAATACTGTGCGCAGTTTTGGGCCCCGCATCTTAGGAAGGATGTGCTGACGTTGGAGAGGGTTCAGAGGAGATTTACGAGAATGATTCCAGGAATGAAAGGGCTTAAGTACGATGAGCGTTTGTCGGCTCTTGGACTGTACTCGCTGGAGTACAGAAGGATGAGAGGGGACCTCGTAGCGACATTTAAAATGTTGACAGGTAAGGATAGAGTAGATGTGGCTAGGCTGTTTCCCTTGGTGGGCGTGTCCAGGACCAGAGGGCACAATCTTAGAATTAGAGGGTACAGTTTCAAGACAGAGATGAGGAGAAGTTTCTTTACCCAGAGGGTGGTGAAATTGTGGAACTCCTTGCCACGCACAGCAGTGGAGGCCAGATCAGTGGGGGTGTTCAAGGAGGAGATAGACAGATATCTAAATAGTCAGGGTATCAAGGGATATGGGGATAAGGCTGGCAAATGGGATTAGAATAGTTTTTTTTTCTCTCTCTTTTTTTCCCACCCCATTTCTTTTTCCCTTTTCCTTGGAGCAGACTCGATGGGCCGAATGGCCTGCTTCTGCTCCCTTATCTTGTGATCTTGTGAAACCAGGGATCATGGAGTGGGATTTCCAGTCAAAAACACTGCTGGGAAGGAGAACCTTCTTTAAAAGGATCAGAATGATGCCAACATTGGTTCTTCACCAGAGACAAAAGTTTTACAGGAACTTTTAGTTTCTGAGATGAACAATTTTGCTGGAGGCCAATGTGAAGCCAGTGTTCATCATGACCTGTATCAAATGGATCTCGTCATTGAGGTGCACAGACCACAAAATCAGCCTCCTCACCCACAGCTGTCCAAGTCTGGACCACTCCTTGGCACAGGGTCCATTCAAAGGTGGTCTACCACTCCAAACAAAGGAAACTACAGATCAATACCAGCAAAATACTGGACCCAGAGAAGGTACAAGTGCGCACTGACACATCAAAGAAAGCACTGCTGTCCTGTCTGCCCATCCAACAGGAATTGCCAGAAATAGCCATGACTAAGGGACATCATCCATTGCACAGCTGGTCATGCACCACTAGGCTCAAGGACAGCTTCTAGCCTGCTGTTACAAGACTTACACGGTCCCCATGTCTGATAAAGATGAATTCTTGATCTCACAATCTACTTCATCATGGCCCTTGTACCTTGTCTACTTGCACTACACTTTCACAATATATTCTGCATTCTGTTATTGATTTTCCCTTGTACCACCTCATCGTATTTGTTTTGAAATGATCTGTATGGATGGTACACATGACAATAACAAACCAATGACCAATTTTTAGCAAACAGCATGACAAGATAAACTCTGTTCGCATCAGAACTGGCCAGTTCTGCTGTAGGGTTGTCCATCTGTAGGGTTGTCCATCTGTAATATTAACTCTATTTTTCCCTCTCCACAGACTCTGACTTGCTGGGCATTTCCAGGATTTTCCTGCCAGTCCCAATGAAGGGCCTTGACCTGAAACATCGATTGTCCACTTCCCTCCACAGATACTGCCTGACCTGCTGAGTTCCTCCAGCAGTTTGTTTGTTGCTCCAGGCTCCAGCATCTGGAGTCTCTCTTGTCTCCATCTTGTTGCTCTATTGCAAAGTCTGAGGTAAGTGTCTTCTACCTAACTCTGGTTAGACCACACTAGGAGTATTGTGTTCAGTTCTGGTTGCCTCATTATAAGAAGGATGTAGAAGCTTCAGAGGGGTACAGAGGAAATTTACCAGGATGCTACCTGGATTGGAGAATGTCTTGAGGATAGGTTGAGTGAGCTAGGGCTTCTCTTTGGAGCGAAGGAGGATGAGAGGTGACTTGATAGAGGTGTACAAGATAAGAGGCATAGGGACTCTTCCAGGGCAAAAATTGCTCACATGAGGGGCATAATTTTAAGGTGATTGGAAGAAGGTATAAGGGGGATGTCAGAGGTAAGTTTTTTTTTAGAGTGGTGGGTGTGTGGAACGCACTGCTGGCAGAGGTTGTGGGGGCAGATACATTGGGGACATTTAAGAGACTCTTAAATAGCAACATGAATGATAGAAAAACGGAGGGCTATCTGAGAGGGAAGGGTTGGATAGATCTTGGAGCAGGATAAAATGTTGGCACAACATTGTGGGCCAAAGGGCCACATGTGCTATGTTCGAGATACTGCCTGACCCACTGAGTACCTCCAGCACTCGTGCTCCAGCATTCTCTTTTGGTTTCAGGTTCAACAGCATCTGAGATGCAGTTCCCAGCTTTGCATACCCTGCTTGTTCACTCCCTAACTGCCCTCAGTAATCTAGTAACCAGACAGCTCTATAAACACTGAAATTACCATGGCAACCCTGACCCCACCCCAGCAAGAAATACTTCCTTTATCCTTCTTTCATCCCCACCCTCGCTGCATTTTAAAACTGATTTGTTTTCTCATTTTCCCAGTTTGTTTGAAGGGTCATTGACCTGAAATATTAACTGTGTGTGTGTGTCTCTCTCTCTCTCTCTCAACAGATGCTGCCTGACCTGCTGAGTGTTTCCATTATTTCCTGACTTTTTTATTTCAGATTTTCAGCATCTGTAGATTTTTCTTTTCACAGACAAGGCAATAGAATGGGAAGTGCGTTACTTAGTGGATTGTGTATCTGAGTGGATTCCAGGTGTTCCCAAGCCAGAAGTTTTGGATAAATCAAGAGATCCACTCCCTACTGAAGTCCAAGACAGTGTTCAAATTGGGTGACACTGACCTATACAAGAAATTGAGATAGACCTCTGTAAAGCTATCAGAGATACCAAGAGTACCAGTCCAAAATTGATTCACAGACCAGCTATCAGCTGTGGCAGGGTTTACATGCTGTAACAGGCTACAAAACAAAGTTGGGCAGCATTGCCAATGAGAACATGAAAGATTCTTTGAACAGAAAGGGATTGGTATGTCAGCACCCACCCTGACAGCCTTTAATGCACCTGAACCCACAGTCACCACTGCAGACATCAGATCAGTCTTCTGGAGAGTGAACCCACAGAGCATCTGGCCTGGATGGTGTCCCTGGCTGTCCCCTTAGGTCCTGTGCAGATCAGCTGGCAGGGGTATTAGCAGACATTTTTAACCTCTCCCTGCTACAATCTGAGGTTCCCACCTGCTTTAAGACCAGTATCATCTGGGTACCTAAGAAAAACAGGGTAACGTGCCTTAGTGACTACCACCCAGTGGCTCTGACATCCACTATCAGGAAGTGCTTCAAGTGGCTGGTCATGGCACACATCAACTCCAGCCTCCTGGAAAACCTCAACCCACTGCAATTTACCTACTACTGAAACAGGTCTTTGGGCAGATGCCATCTCCCTGGCCCTACACTCATCTCTGGAGCATCTGGACAGTAAAGACACAACATTAGACTACTGTTTATTGACAAGTTCTGCCTTCAATACTATAATTCCAAGCAAATTATCACCAAACTCCTAGACCTGAGACTCAACATCTCCCTTTGCAACTGGATCCTTGACTTCCTGACCAACAGACCACAATCAGTGAGGATAGGCAGCAACACCTCACCACAATTATCCTCGACACTGGTGCCCCACAAGGCTGCGTCCTCAGCCCCCTACTTTACTCCCTATACACTCATGACTGCGTGGCCAGATTCTGCTCCATCTCACCATCTCCAAGTTTGCAGATGACACCACCAATAGTGGGCCAGATCTCTAATGACAAGTCTGAGTACAGGAAAAAGAGAGCCTAGTGACATGGTGTCATGACGACAAACTTCTCTCAATGTCAGCAAAACAAAAGAGCTGGTCATTCCCTTCAGGAAGGGGAGGGGTGGTGCACATGCACCTGTTTACCTCAATGGTGCTGAGGTCAAGAGGGTTGAGAGCTTCAAGTTCCTAGGACTGAACATAACCAGTAGCCTGTCCTGGTCCAACCATGTAGATGCCACAGCCAAGAAAGCTCACCAGGGCTTCTACTTCCTGAAAAGGTTAAGGAAATTCTCATGTCCTCATTGACACTCATAAATGTTTATATACATCATGGGAAGCATCCTGTTCAGATGCATCACGACTTGGTATGACAACTGCTCTGCCCAAGACTGCAAGAAACTGCTGAGTTGTAGATACAGCTCAGCACATCATGGAATCCAGCCTCCCCTCCATGGACTGTCTATACTCTTTGCTGCCTCAAAGCAGCCAACATAATCAAAGACCCCACCCACCCTGGACATTCTCTCTTCTTCCCCCCCCACCTTCCATCAGGCAGAAGATACAAAAGCCTGAAAACCCATACCACCTGACTCATAACAGCAGGATAGGAGCTGCCCTTAAGACTACTGAATGGACCTCTTGTACAATAAGATGGACTCTTGACCTCAATTTACCTCATCATGGCCCTTGCACCTTATTGTCTGCCTGCCTGCACTGCACTTTCTCTGTAACACTATATCCTGCATTCTTATTGCTTTTCCCTTGTACTGCCTCAATGTACTTGTGTTGTGAAATGATCTGTGTGGATGGCATGCAAAGGTTTTTCACCGTACCTCAGTACACGTGCTGTTGTTCCATCTATGGATGGAAGTGGACAGTGGATATTTCAGGTAGTGACCCTTCAGCTGGACATTGAGTGACAGATACAAGTGGGCTGAGGAAGCTCAGACTGAGAATAATGGACCCTCCAAATCAGAGGCTGAGACACCATTGGGAGAAAAGTCAGGGGAACATTGAGCAAAAGATGCAAGAACGATGGACTGAGAATGATGGGCCCTCCATGTCAGAGGCAGAGATAATATCTGGTGAAAAGTCACAGGGGAACATTAAGCAACAGATGCAAGCAAGGCTGAGCCATTACAATTCTAATGGAAGCACCGCATGGATTAATTCTGCCCCATTCTGGATTGTCACCTTGTTGTGGTGGAGAACCTTGTGTGGTCCTGAGATCCCAAGAGCGATGCCATCTGGACCTATGCTCCTGGTAAGGTCACCCATGGTGGTAAGGTCGACAGTGTGGTCTCTGACAAAGAACAATCCAACCAAGACCTCAAAGATGGAACAGGCGGATGAAGTTATTTCAAACTCAACAGCTGTGAAGGTGGATGAAGGCTGCAACAAATCCATCAGCTCCAAATCGTTGTGGTTTCCATGCCATTGGAATCAGTTGGTTGATTTGTGAAGTATTGTGTGCTTTTTGTAGTGCGACATCAAGTACATGTTAAAGAAATACATGCACAGGTGTCTCCACTCTGTGGGCTATTGGACTTAAGCCACTTGAGAGCCCATAAATAGATCAATGGAACAAAGACCATCATCCTTGACCTCGAGGGATAGCCACAAATGACAAGAACTGAGAACAAAGGACTTTTCACACCAGTGACACAGATAACCTTTAAGGGAAAGTCACAGATGCAAATTGAGCAACAGATGGAAACAAGGAAGCCAGACAGAGGAAGCCCACAGACTGAGAATAATGGACCCTCCATATCAGAGGCTGAGAAAATATCTGGAGAAAAGTTACAGGAGAACATTGAGCAAGAGATGCAAAAAGCTGACAGACTGACAACGATGGACTCTCTACATCGGAGGCAGAGATAACATCTGGTTGAAATGTCTCTAACATTGAGCTACAGACAAAGAAGGCTGAGGAAACTAATGACAGAACAATGGACTCTCTGGGTCACAGACAACATCTTGTGGAAAGTCACTGGGGGACATTCAGCAACAGATGAAAATGGCTGAGAAACTGTTCCACCACCCAGCCCTGGCATCATTCTGTTGAGAAGCTGATGCAGAAGGTAGTTGTCGCCTAGCCTGACACCGCACACAGCAGATTGTCCCTAAGACTAAGGAGGTTGCAGGTGGTCCCATTTCCCTCCTCCCTACACATCGCCTCTGGAGACTCAGAATGACACCCAGGGAAATGAGAATTCTGTGACTGATCCTGGATTTTCTGACCACAGACTTGACACTCATTGATCTGTGCGTAAATCACATCATCTTGGATCAGCCCTGGAGGAGCACGAATTGTTCCAACACTGGCCATTGGATGGACAATAGAAACCTTACAGAAGGATGGTACAGATGTAGCAGTTCCGGTGGATGGAAGATTCCTGAGATAGTCATTCTGCAGGATCACTGTTCAGGGAAGAGCCCAGGCTGGTTAAAAAGTTGGGTCAGAGTTTACAGCAGTGAGGCTCGGTTAAGATCTCTTCAAAGGGACCCTTGGTTGGACACAGAACCCAACCTCCCTGAGACAACTCCCCATGGTCACTCAGACCATGCTGTAGCCCTGCATCCTCATGGAGTCTGGTGGAGCACCAACTTCCTAGAGTTTCCTGGCAGCTGGGTGACAAGTCCCCCAGTTGACCCTGCTCCAGATTGGACCTGGAGCAGTTTCATTTCGGTGGAGGGGCAGCTCCCAGGGAGCTGGACATGTTTCAGGGCACTCACCATTCATGAGTCAATTCATAAATCAATATTTTTGACTCAAATGCTTTAGTTGTGTTTTAATTTTATAAGTATCTTGTAATTATTTAGCTTTTGTTTAACTAATTAACTATTTTAAAATGTGAAATCATGTTTAATTTTGCTATAATGATTACGGCATGCTAGTGCAGCAGTTAGCACAATGCTATTACAGCACCAGTGACCCAGGTTCAATTCTGGCCACGTCTGTAAGGAGTTTATATGTTCTCCCTGTGTCTGCGTGGGTTTCCTCCAGATACTTTGGTTTCCTCCCACATTCTAAGGATGTATGGGTTAGGAAGTTGTGGACATGCTAATGTTGGTGCCAGAAGCGTGGTGACACTCGCAGGCTGCCCCCAGAATGTTCTACGCAAAGATGCATTTCACTGTGTTTTGATGTACATGTGACTATTAAAGATATCTTATTAATGATAAAACAATTACCAATTTGAACATCAGGTCTTGAGATAAATGTAAAAAAAAGACCAAAGGGTTCCTCATGACCTGTAAAAGAAAATCAGTCGTGTACAACTGCCAGGACAAGTGGGTTATAAACAAATCTGGAATCAGTTCCATCACACCAGGTGAGATTAAGAAAATAACTTGGAGCAAGAGTAGACCCACGGAGCACTATCACCATGGAGAGAAGGCAGAAAAAGCTTGAGGGATGGTTCCAGAACCTCAAGGCTAAACTGAAGCCCATCTAGAAACTAGAATTACTTAAAAACCCACATGGCATCAAGAGTATGAACACCTTTGGGACAGGTGCAGAAGAAGCACATCACCATGCAAGGTCAGGTACTGTTGTACAGGACCCTGGTGAGGCTGCACTTGGAGTGTTGTGTTCAGTTTTGGGTGCCCAGCTACAGGGAAGATGTTATTGAACTGTGAAGAGTGCAGAAGAGATTTACAAGGATACTGCCAGGACTTGAAGGCCTGAGTTAAATGGAGAGGTTGGTCAAACTAGGACTTCATTCCTTGGAGTGCAGGAGACTGAGAGGTGATCTTATGGAGGTGTATAGAATCATGAGGGGCATAGATAAGGTGAATGCACTTGGTCTTTTTCCCAGAGTTGGGATATCAAGAACTAGAGAGTGTAGGTTTAAGACGAGAGGGGAAATTGAGGGACAATTTTTTTTTGCACAAAGGGTTGTATCTATGTGGAATGAGCTGCCAGAGGAAGTGGTTGAGGCAGGAACAATAACTTTTAAAAGACAGTTGGACAAGTACATTGATTGGAAAGGTTGAGAAAGTTATGGGCTAAACACTGGGAAATGGGGCTAGATTGGATGGGCCATCTTGGTCAGCATGGCCCAGTTTCCATACTGTATGACTCTAAGATCAGATGGAAAACTGTTCAACCCCTTCAGATTTGGGACAGAAGTGAAAGTGCATGGAGTCTTCCTCAGAGATTTGCTCTTCTTCCCTGACAATGTAGAAACAATGACTTAATCAGAGCAACCTCACCGACCAATTTTCCTAGGCAAACAAGTCAGGACTTCAAGCTCACCACTTGCTTGAAGGTAGCTGCTGCAGCCCTACAATTGTTTCAGAGATTGTCACCAAGCTTGCGTACATCAGATCCCCTACCAATGGCAAACTTGTGATGAAGGCATCAATCAGGAAAGCAATTTACAAAATTTTCCATGTTTATGAAAAGGGCGTGTGGATCAACCACACAAAAATCAGTGTGTACAAAGCATACGTCATCAGCACACTGTGGTAGTGAGACGTGAACTCTGTACTCCTAACAAGGGACTAAACAGCTTCCACATGCACTATAAAACACATAACATGTTATAAAACATATCCTGGAAGGATGGACTTACAAATTCTGGAATCACACATGGACCTCTTGCATGTACACAGTGCTCAGATGGGTCAAGGAGGTTGTACATTCCCACAAGGGGGGGGTGGGGGAGGGAAAACAAAGCCAGAGTTCCCTGAATCACAAAGGACAAGGAGCTGGCAGACAAGTGACTGGTGAAATTTAATGCACAGAGCAGCATCAAAGCTCCCCACCATCAAGCCACGCCATCTTTTCGCAGCTACCATCGGGCAGGAGGTACAGAGCCTGAAGTCCCACACCACCAGGTTCAGGAAAAGCTACTTCCCTTCAACCATTTGGTTCTTGGACCCACTGGCAAAACCCTAATCACCACTACAGTTTAGCAACACTTTGACCATTCTAGTCACTGCACTAAAACCTTTTTTTTGTTCTAATTGTATGTTTTCTTCTTGTAAAAAATGTGTATAATTTATGATAATTTACATTTTTCTTGAGACCGCTGCTTATCTGATGCTATGTGCCTGTGATGCTGCTGTAAGTTAGTTTTTCATTGCACCTGTGCACACATGGACTTGTGCATGACAATAAACTCGACTTTAAACTTTTTCAACACATTCTGCCATAAGTGGAGAGACAATAGAGGACTCGGGCTTCGGTTCAGAGGACTTCGGAGCAGCTAAGTGTTTTCTCTGTTTATCACTTTTATTAGGGTTTTTGGGTGTAAGGGTTAGTTTTTGTTAGGGTTTTTAGTGTAAGGTTTAGATTTTTTAATAAGTTTTTAAAGTAGTCGAGTGGGGGCTGGACTGCGCAGGCGTGGCGCGGGCAGCTTAAAAAGGAGAGAAAAAAAACTTCGGAGGACTTGGGCTTCGGTTCGGAGGACTTCGGAGCAGCTAAGTGTTTTCTCTATTTATCACTTTTATTAGGGTTTTTGGGTGTAAGGGTTAGTTTTTGTTAGGGTTTTTAGTGTAAGGTTTAGATTTTTTAATAAGTTTTTAAAGTAGTCAAGTGGGAGCTGGACTGCGCAGGCGCGGCGCGAGCAGCTTAAAAAGCAAACAGCCTAGAGAGCGGGCAGCGGAGTGAGTGGCAGCAGAGTGTTCTGGGCTTTGGCTCAAGGGGCTTCGGCGTGAAGGGGCAAGGAGGGTAAGTAGCTGGTAAGTAGGTAAAGGCAAGGTTTACCTTTTGGTCATTATAGATTTGTAGGTGGGACTAACTAGGGAAAAAAAAAGGTAGTCAGATGGAGGACATGGTGGTGTGCTGCAGCTGTTTGATGTGGGAACTCATGGACCTTGCTGTGGTCCAAGATGGCCACATCTGCAGTAAGTGCTTGAGGCTGGACGAACTTCGGCTCAGAGTTGATGAGCTGGAGTCGCAGCTACAAACACTGCGCAGCATAAGGGAGGGAGAGAGTTATGCAGACATGGTCCATCAGGTGACAGTCACCCCCCTTAGGGTAGGTACATCTGAGGTTCAGGAGGCAGATAGAATGGTGACGGTCAGGGGAGGGAAGAGAAAGAAGAAGTCAGGCAGGCAGACAGGACAGAGAGCCCCGGAGGCTGTTCCCCTTAGTAACAAGTTTTCTACCTTGGAAGCTGTTGAGGGGGATGACCTGCAGGGGCCTAGCTGCAGTTACCAGGTCTCTGGCACTGGGACTGGTACTGTTGCTCAGAAGGGGAGGGTGGGAAAGAGACATGCGGTAGTGATAGGGGACTCGATAGTCAGGGAAACAGACAGGAGGTTCTGTGGCAGTGAGCATGAATCCCGGATGGTATGTTGCCTCCCAGGTGCCAGGGTCCGGGATGTCACTGATCGGGTCCACAGAATTCTTGAGTGGGAGGGACAGCAGCCAGAAGTTGTGGTCCATATTGGCACCAATGACATAGGTAGGAAGGGGGATGAGGTCCTGAAGAGTGAGTTCAGGGAGCTAGGCAGAAAATTGAGGAACAGGACCTCAAGGGTAGCAATCTCAGGATTGCTGCCAGTGCCACGTGATAGTGAAGGTAGGAATAGGAGGAGGTGGCAGATAAATGTGTGGCTGAGAAGTTGGTGCAGGAGGGAGGGTTTTAGATTTCTGCATCATTGGGATCTCTTCTCGGGAAGGTGGGACCTGTACAGAGAGGACGGGTTACACCCGAACCAGAAGGGGGCCAATATCCTTGTGGCGAGATTTGCTAGGGTGGTACAGGAGGGTTTAAACTAGTTTGTGAGGGGGAAGGGAACCGGAGGAGTAGGTCAGAGGAAGAAGGGAATGGGGAAAAGTTAGATCAAACAGGTAGAGAGGCTTTGGGGAAGGAGAAGCAGAATACAGGCTATAAAAGTAGTAAGGTAGATGGACTGAAGTGTGTTTACTTAAATGCAAGAAGTGTCAGGAATAAGGGGGATGAACTGAGGGCTTGGATAAGTATGGGGGACTATGATATCGTGGCTATTACTGAGACGTGGCTGACGTCAGGAGAGGAGTGGATATTGAATATTTCTGGTTTTCGGTGTTTTTAAGAGGGATAGGGAAGGGGGGAGATGAGGTGGAGGGGTGGCGATACTGGTCACGGACACTGTTACGGCTGTGGAAAAGATGGAGGTTGTAGAAGGATCATCTCTAGAGTCCGTATGGGTGGAGTTAAGGAACAAGAAAGGAGCAGTTACTCTACTAGGAGTATTCTAATAGGCCCCCCGGTAGCAGTAGAGATATAGAGGAGCGGATTGGCAGGCAGTGTTTGGAGAGAAGCAGAAATAACAGGGTTGTTATAATGGGAGACTTCAACTTCCCAAATATAGACTGGAACCTGCTTAGTGCCAAAGGTTTAGATGGGACGGAATTTGTTAAGTGTGTCCAGGAGGGATTCCTGACGCAGTATGTTGATAGGCCGACTAGAGGGAATGCCATGTTAGATCTAGTTTTAGGAAATGAACCGGGACAGGTGAAGGATCTATTGGTGGGTGAGCATTTGGGGGACAGTGACCATTGCTCCATAACCTTTAAAATTGTCATGGACAGGGACAGGTGCAGAGAGGACAAGAGGTTTTTCAATTGGGGAAGGGCTAACTACGAGGCTATAAGGAGAGAACTTGGGAGTGTAAATTGGGATGTCCTTTTTGAAGGAAAATGTACCATGGGGATGTGGTCGATATTCAGGGATCTTATGCAGGATGTTAGGGATAAATATATCCCGGTGAGGCAGAGAAGGAATGGCAGGGTGAAGGAACTGTGGGTGACGAGAGACGTGGAATGACTTGTTAGGGAGAAGAAGGTAACATACGTGAGGTATAAGCAGCAAGGTTCAGACAGGGCCCGTGAGGAATATAGGGTAGCGAGGAAGGAACTTAAGAAAGGGCTGAGGAGAGCTAGAAGGGGACATGAAAAGGCTTTGGCTAGTAGGGTTAAGGAAAATCCCAAGGCATTTTTCAAGTACGTGAAGGGTAGGAGGATGGCTAGGGTGAAGGTAGGTCCGATTAAGGACAAAGGTGGGAGAATGTGCCTGGAGGCGGCGGAAGTGGGAGAAGTTCTGAATGATTACTTCTCTTCGGTATTCACCAGGGAGAGGGGTCTTGATGATGCGGAAGGGAGTGCTGGTAGGGGTAATGTTCTTGAGGTTGTTGATATCAAGAGAGAGGATGTGCTGAAGTTGTTAAATAATATTAAGACAGATAAATCTCTGGGGCCTGACGGGATTTTCCCCAGGCTGCTTCGAGAGGCTAGGGAGGAGATTGCTGAACCGCTGGTAAGGATCTTTGAGTCCTCGTTGTCTATGGGGGTGGTGCCAGAGGATTGGAGGATAGCGAATGTGGTCCCCTTGTTCAAAAAAGGTAATAGGGATAGGCCAGGAAATTATAGACCAGTGAGTCTCACGTCTGTGGTGGGTAAGCTGTTAGAAAGGATTCTAAGGGATAGGATTTATGAACACCTAGAGAATCATGGACTGATTAGGGACAGCCAGCATGGCTTTGTGAAGGGAAGATCTTGCCTCACAAGCCTGATAGAGTTCTTTGAGGAGGTGACCAGGAAGATTGATGAGGGCAGTGTGGTGGATGTGGTTTACATGGATTTTAGTAAGGCATTTGATAAGGTTCCTCATGGTAGGCTTCTTCAGAAGGTCAGAGGCCGAGGGATCCAAGGAAGCTTGGCTGTGTGGATTAGGAATTGGCTTGCATGTAGAAAGCAGAGGGTTGTGGTGGAAGGAGTGCCCTCGGATTGGAAGGCAGTGACTAGTGGTGTCCCGCAGGGATCGGTTCTGGGACCTCTACTTTTTGTGATATTTATAGATGACTTAGATGAGGGGGTGGAGGGCTGGGTTAGTAAGTTTGCGGACGACACTAAGATAGGCGGTGTTGTGGATAGTGTGGAGGGCTGTCGGAGCTTACAGAGGGATATTGATAGGATGCAGAGCTGGGCTGACAAGTGGCAGATGGAGTTCAATCCGGAGAAGTGTGAGGTGGTACACTTTGGAAGGACAAACTCCAGGGCAGAGTACAGGGTAAACGGCAAGGTACTTGGCAGAGTGGAGGAGCAGAGGGATCTGGGGGTTCATATTCACAGTTCGTTGAAAGTTGCCTCACAGGTGGATAGAGCAGTTAAGGCGGCCTATGGGATGTTAGCTTTCATAAATCGTGGGATTGAGTTTAAGAGCTGCGAAGTGATGATGCAGCTTTACAAACCTCTAGTTAGACCACACTTAAGAGTACTGTGTTCAGTTCTGGTCGCCGCATTATCGGAAGGACGTGGAGGCGTTGGAGAGGATGCAGAGGAGATTTACCAGGATGCTACCTGGATTAGAGCGTATGGAATATGAGGAGAGGCTTAAGGTGCTAGGGCTTTATTCACTGGAAAGGAGGAGGATGAGAGGAGACATGATAGAGGTATATAAAATATTGAGAGGAATAGGTAGAGTAGATAATCAGCGCCTCCTTCCCAGGGCACCAATGCTCAATACAAGACGGCATGGCTTTAAGGTTATGGGTGGGCGGTTCAGGGAAGATGTCAGGGGGAGGTTTTTCACCCAGAGAGTGGTTGGTGCATGGAATGTGCTGCCTGGGTTGGTGGTGGAGGCAGATACATTGGACAGGTTCAAGAGTTTGTTGGATAGGCACATGGAGGAATGTGAGATAGAGGGATATGCGGGAGGAAAGGGTTAGATAGTGAGAGGGTGGTTTGATGGACGGCACAACATGGTGGGCCAAAGGGCCTGTTTTGTGCTGTATGGTTCCATGGCAAATGAGTTTATAGCACAGATCGAAATTGGCAGGTACGATGTCGTGGGCATCACGGTGACGTGGCTGGGAGCTAAACCTCCAAGGATACGTATCCTATCGAAAATAGATGCAGGCGGACAGAGGATGAAGGGTGGCCCTGTTGGTACAAAAAAAGATGTTAAATCGATAGCAAGAAGCGATTATAGGATCAGAGGATGTGGAATCTTTGTGGGTAGAGTTGAGGAACCGCAAAGGTAAAAAGACCTTGATGGGAGTTGTGTACAGGCCTCTGAATAGTCGTCAGGATGTGGGGTACAAAATACACCGGGAGATAGAAGATATGTGAGAAAGGCAATGCTACAGTGATCATGGGGGAGTTCAACATGCAGGTAGACTGGGAAAATTGGGTTGGTAGTGGACGCAAGAAAACGAATTTGTGGAATATCTACAAGATGGCTTTTTAGAGCAGCTTTTGGTAGAGCCCACCAGGGAACAGGCAATTCTGGATCTGGTGTTGTGTAATGAAGCAGACTTGATCATGGCAGTTTAAGGTCAAGGAACCCTTAGGAGGCAGTGATCACAATATGATAGAATTCACACTGCAGTTTGAGAGGGAGAAGCTGAAATCTGATGTAACAGTATTACAGTTGAGTAAAGGTAACTACAGAGGCATGAGGGAGGAGCTGGCCAGAGCTGATTGGAAGGGGACCCTAGCAGGGAAGATGGTGGAGCAGCGATGGCAGCAGTTTCTGGGAGTAATTCAGGAGACACAGCAGAATTTCATCCCAAGGAAGAAGCAGCACACTAAGGGGAGTCAGAGGCAGCATTAAATCAAAAGAGAAGGCATACAATATGGTACAGATTAGTGGGAGGCCAGAGGATTGGGAAGCCTTTAAAAGCCAACAGAGGACAATTTAAAAAAAGCTGTAAGGGAGATGATGAAATACAAGGGTAAATTAGCCAATAATATAAAAGAAGATTCCATAAGTTTTTTTAAGATACCAAAAGGTTAAGAGAGAGGCAAGAGTGGACATTGGACTGCTTGAAAATGACACTGGAGAACTAGTAATGGGGAACAGGGAAATGGTGGAGGAACTAAATAAGTACTTTGCATCAGTCTTCACACTGGAAGATACTAGTAACATGCCAGAAATTCAAGAGAGTCAGGGGGCAGAGGTGAGTGTAGAAGCCATTACTAAGGAGAGGGTACTTGGTGGATAAATCATCTGGACCAGATGGACTACACCCAAGTTCTGAAAAAGATGGCTGAGGAGACTGTGGAGGCATTAGCAGTGATCTTTGAAGAATCACTGAAGTCAGGGAGGGTCCCAGAGGTCTGAAAAATCACAAATGTAACACCCCTGTTAAGAAGGAAAGGTGGCAAAGGACAGGAGATTATAGGTCAGTTTGCCCGACCTCAGTGGTTGGTAAGATTTTAGTCCATTATTAAGGATGAAATTTTGGAGTACTTAGAAGCACATGATAAAATAGAACGAAGCCAGCACGGTTTCATTAAGGGGAGAACTTGCCTGACAAATCTGTTAAAATTCTTTGAGCAAGTAACAAGCAGGATAGGCAATGGAGTCGGTGGATGTTGTTTACTTAGATTTTCAGAAGGCCTTTGAGGTGCTGCACACGAAGCTGCTAAACAAGAGTCCATGGTGTTAGAGGCAAGGTACCATATGGATAGAAGATTGGTTGACCGGCAGAAGGCAGAGAGTGGGGATAAAGGGGTTCTTTTCAGGATGGCTCCCGTGACTAGTGGAGTTCCGCAGGGGTCAGTGTTGGAATCGCAACCTTTCACGTAATACATTAATGATCTAGATGAAGGAGCTGATGGCTTTCTGGCCAAGTTTGCAGATGATACCAAAATACGTGGAGGGACGGGTATTGTCGCAGAGGCAGGGAGTCTGCAGAAGGACTCAGACAGGTTGGGAGAGTGGGCAAAGAAGTGACAGATGGAATACAGTGTAGGGAAGTGTGGGGTTATAAATTTTGGTAGGAAGAATAAGAGTGTAACTATTTTGTAAATGGGGAGAGAATTCAGAAGTCGGAGGTGCAAAGGGTCTTGTGTCCTAGTTCAGGATTCACTCAAGGTTAACTTGCAGGTTAAGGCAGTAGTAAAAAAAGGCAAATGCAATGTTGGCATTCATTTAGAGAGGACTAGAATACAAAAGCAAGGATATAATGCTGAGGCTTTATAAGGCATTGGTCAGACCACACTTGGAGAGTATTGAGAGTAGTTTTGGGCCCCATATCTAAGGAAGGATGTGCTGGCTCTGGAGAGGGTCCAGAGGAGGTTCCCAAGAACAATCCCGGGAATGAAAGGCTTAATGCACGAGGACCGTTTGATGTCTCTGAGCTTGTACTCGATGGAGGGAGGATCTCATTGAAACCTACCGGATACTGAAAGGCCTAGATAGAGTGAACGTGGAGACGATGTTTCCATCAGTAGGAGAGTCCAGGATCTGAGGGTACAACCTCAGATTAGAAGGACATTCCTTTAGAACAGAGATGAGGAGGAATTTCTTCAGCCAGAGGGTGGTGAATCTATGGAATTTGTTGCCATGAGAGGGCTGTGGAGGCCAAGTCATTGGGTGTACTTGCCTTAAGACATTGATAGGTTCTTGATTTGTAAGGGGGTTACAGGGAGAAGGTGGGAAAATGGGGTTGGAAAAAAAAATCAGCCATGATTGAATGGTGGAGCAGACTCGATGGGCTGAATGGCCTAATTCTGCTCCTTTATCTTATGGCCTTATATTCAATGGATCAGCTTTCACAATTTCCACCACCTTGAACAAGATTCCACCACCAGACACAACTTCTCCTCCCCTCCCTGTTCGGCATTCTGAAGGGACAGTTCCCTTCCCGATTCTAAAGTCCACACTTCCATCTGTACCAGCCACCCACATCAGGAGATGCATCACCTCATCCCTTACCACACAGGTGCCTCTGAGATGTCTTCCTTCTTCCTGAATCGTGGACCCAAACAGTCCTTCCAGGTAAGGCGGTGATCCACTTGTGCTTCTTCCAAGCTAGAATACTGCATTTGGTGCCCACCGAAGAAACCAAACGCAGATTGGGTTGTGATGTGATTCTAGAGATTCACCTAGAGAACTCGCCTAGAGAGGGTGCAGAAAAGATTCAAAGGATGTTACCAGGACTAGCCCTGGTAACCCACTCCAGGTACCTACCACTCTGCATAAAAAAAACTTACCCCTTGTGTTGCCTTTAAACTTCCCCCTCTAACATTAAAAGCATGTCCTCAGGTGTTTGATATTTCTACCCCTAGGATAAGATTCTGTCTACTCTATCTATGCCTCTCATAATTTAAAAAACCCCTATCAGGTCTCCCCTCAGCCCCTGACACTCTAGGGAGAACAACCCAAGTTTGTCCAACTTCTCCTTAATAGCTCATGCCCTCTAATCCTGATGAACCAGGTTGGACCGACTGGCTACCAACAGGGGCCAAGAAGAATCACAAAGATCTGGCAGTGGATTTTATAGACCTGACCAAGGCATTCAACTCCAGTAGCCACAAGCTGATTTTTAAGGATTTGGGCAGGATGGGCGTTGGTGCCCACTTCGTCAACCTCATCTCAGGTCTAAATATTTGTTGTGCACATGACAATAAACTTGACTTAACTCCAGTTCTCACGGCACTGCTCTCCTGGAAAATCCAATAAGTATAGACACCTTGAGATAGCAGTCAAAGACACGTGTAAAGTTGCCTCGGTTGCCTTTTTAAGTTCCATAATTGGCGCCAGAGGGACGTGCTTTCCAGAAAATAAGAGCTTCACAGAGTTCGTTGACATCGTGAACTACAAGATGTATATTGCCCAGACAACCCCCACTGCCCTTTTTAGGTACCATTAATGTTCGAAGATTTCTTATGGATTCTTCGTATTTTATTATTTTTTTTGCAGGTTTTATCTTTCTGTGGGTATTTATTGGTTGTCATGTTTCATGGTTAAGGTTGCGTTTTTATTGCGTAAGTTTTAGATTTTATCACCACATTCAGGCACGGACTGATGTTTGAGCCACCAAGCCAGACAACGACCATCTCAAACTTGGATTGTTTTCTCTGGAGCATCAGAGGCTGAGGGGAGACCTGATAGAAGTATGTAAAATCTTGAGGGGCACAGATAGGGTAGACAGTCTTTTCCCAGTGTGGAAATGTCAAAAACTAGAGGGCATTGCTTTAAGGTGAGAAGTGGTAAGTTTAAAGGAAATTTACGAGGCAAGTTTTTTTTTTACAGAGTATTGTAGGTGCATGGAATGGGCTGCCAGGGGAGATGCGGAAGCAGGTATGATAGCAGCATTTAAAAAGCATTTAGACAGGCACATGAACAGACTGAGAATGGAGGGACATAGACCATGTGCAGGATTAGTTTGGCATTATGATCGGCACTGACACTGTGGGCCGAAAGGCCTGTTCCTGTGCTGTACTGTTCCCACTCTATGTTCAGGAGAGTCGATCCACCTACCTTTGACATCCAGTGGTATTACCATCAGTGAATTCAACACTATCAAACATCGTGGGGTCATGGTTAACCAGAAACTCAACTGGACCAGCCACATATATACTGCAGCTACAAGCATTTATGATTCCTTGATTTTCACCAAGGCATCACAGAGTCTTTTAAATTAGATAACATTATTAGGGAAATGGTTAAGAATATTTTAGATTTTCCAACCTGTATTTACAACTGTGTCTTGTACTCACAAGCTAGGAACTGTGAGTTTAGTCTCTCAAAACTTTGAAGTCCAGACAACCATTTTGTTAATCTAGATATGGAAGGAGTTCAGCCAGGCAAGTGCGTAGTTTTCAAGTCTGCAGTATTCATCTTGTTGAATCAATAAAAAAAACAAAGCCTGGCAATTTGATATGCCGAGATAAGCAAGAAGTGTTAATGAGTGTGTTGGTGATAGATCCTCTAAGTTAGTGAGACAGTGAATTTGAGGATTGGTCCAAGATATCACATCAGGGTGTTGTCATTGTCTATTTTCAGAATGTCTGTTTTAGCAATTGGATTAGAGGGTTTAGACTTTTTAGATAGTCCAGTTTTATAGATGCATTGTTGTGAAAACCAAAGGTAGGGTAGCACTGGGCAGAAGCCTGGTATCCTGTGGCAGGTGGTTCACCTCCTGCAGCATCTGTAGGCAGGTCAGAGTTATGACTGAATGCTCTTCACTTGCCTGGATGAGTGCAGCTCCAACAACTCAAACACCATCTAGGAAAAATCAGCCCACTTCTGGCACCTCAACCAAGGCTAGAAGCATGCACTCCCTCCACCACTGGCACCCTGGCTGTCGTGAGGGTAACTCACCAAGAGTACTCCTCCAGCACATCCACACCATGAAATCTCTCCCACCAAGGACAAGGGCAGCAGGTACACAGGAATAGTACCACCGCCAGGTTCTCGCTCAAATCACACACCGTCCCGACTCGGAACTATATCCCTGTTCCTTCACTGTTGCGGAGTCTAAATCCTGGAACTCACTACCAGTCAGCACTGTGGGAATACTTCCACCACCAGGACCAGAGCAGTTTAAGAAAGCAAGGTCTGAAAGGCAATGGCCTGGGCAAAAATGCCGATCCGTGTTCAGATCCTATAAATAGTGAACAGAGGAGGGATTTCGTCGAGGTAGTTAGAGTGGAGAAGTTGGAGTTGTTTCCCTTGCAGCAAGGGATAGCGAAAGACTTGGTGACTGGTTACGTGGTATCATTATGGCCTGGAGCTCACTTCCTGCAAGCTTGAGCTGAAGCAGTCAATCAAGCTTTCAAAGTGCAAAAGGATTAGCCCATGAAGGAAACTAGTTTGCTGGGTCATGAAGAATGACTGAGGAACTAGGACTGAGTGAATTACAGGGGAGGGCATGGATTCCATTAACTTTCTCCTGATCCTCAGTGTCCACACACAGTGGAGGTGGGAGGATATAATCACAGGAATAGCAATGAGTGCTGCTGGCTGTTGAGAAGATGAGGGAATGGCTGGTTTGTTTAACAGCAGGGATCCCTCTATACTGGGCCAATAATGTGGCCCAGCCTGTAGATCAGAATGGTGCTCTCACCGCATCAGTTTGACAGGAGCTTTGAAGAAGTGAGACGATTTTACTTCAACACATTTAACTCTACAGCCTGCACACGGACATCCACACATTCCAATACACACCCTGAAGATGCAAGACAGCACTGAGGATTCACCACTTCACTTAGTTAACTTAGCATCCTGACTGGTTGCATCACCACCTGGTATGGATGCTCCCATGTGCAGGATTGAAAGAGGCTACAGAGGATTGTAGACTCAGCCAGCTCCATCACGGGCACAACCCTCCCCGCCATCGAGGACATCTTCAAGAGGGGGCACCATCGGGGAGGAAATACAGGAGCCTGAATACCCATACTCAACATTTCAGAAGCAGCTTCTTCCCCTCCGCCATCAGATTTCTGAACGGTCCATGAACCATGAACACTACCTCGTTATTCCTCTTTTGCACTATCTATTTATTTTTGTAACTTGTAGTAATTTAATGTTTTTATGTCTTGCACTGCACTGCTGCCGTAAAACAACAAATTTCACCACATATGTCAGTGATAATAAACCTGATTCTGGTTTCCTTTGTGAGTTGTAGACCTACAGAAGGCATCTTAGTGTCTTCGTGGTTCTCGGAGACCGGAGAATGAAGATAAAGCTGTATGATTCACGAGGATACCTGATTCACAACCCCTACGAGGTATTATTCTTTTCATTCACAATTGGGCTGTTAAGCAGTTCAACAACTTGTCAGGTGTGGGAAGAGAGTTGGGAGCGGAATTGTAGGAGCGAGCGTTAGTTGTCACAGTTCACCCCAGACTGATATGTTATGCAGACACGGGGATGTCACCACGGAGTGACTGGGTGTTTATGAGAGTATCACCAGCAAAAGCAGGACAGTCTAATGGCACAAATCCTCCTCAGCTGCCCCAGGACCTTTCAATTAACTTGAAAATAAAAAGATACAGGGGGGAGTACACTCCCATTTCACAACGAGTTCATCAGGATTCTTTGTAACCGTGTCAATTCTGTGCACTTGCAACAGGTTTGGTTTGGACCTCCTCTTTTTGGCTCTGGAGACATTACTTATCAGGAACATCTTGGATCAGTTCCACAGCAAGGATTTGCAAATTCAGTCCAGCCAGAGAGTAGTTCTGCACCAGCCCTGTCCCTCCACTAACCCTGTGTTAACTGAAGAAATGAGGGGGAGCCCCAGTTCCAAGATCCCCGAACAATTCTGAAAATTCCCTTTCTTTTAAAACCAGCAAAGAAGAAAGTGATGAATACACTGTGCTGTTTATAAAAGAACAAATCTGAAGTTCCAGCCTTTGTTCACACTGCAGCACCAAGCTCTGAGAACAGCAGTGCCAAGGAAGGGACAGAGTAATCCAGATGTAAACCGGTTCTTTGCATTCAAGCACCATCGCTGATCTTTGCAATACCCAATGAAAACAAATGCACAGCCTTTCCACTGACCGACCCCAGAGGCAGTGTCAAGGACCTCCAAGTCAAGCAGAGTAAAGGTACCTAATCATGTAAAGCAATCCTAATCATGGTGCCTTGAGTCAGGGGTAGCCCTTTACCAGTAACCACGTCAGCAATATAGTATTTTATATTAATAGAGATCAGATGGTTTATGAAGTTTATGTCTTAACATTAGATTTAAGAAGTTCACGAACATCAGAAGAATTAGTACCCCACTAGTCCCCAACTCTGTGAAGCTCATGGAAACGTGAATTAGTTCTGGTGAGATCCTGGTGCCGTGATGGTTATTTTTTACCCAGTTCACGGGCTCGGCTCGTCGCAGCTTCCACGGCATCCATGACGGTGCTGCGGAGGTTCCCCTTCTCCAGCTGATACAGGCCGTGGATGGTAGTCCCACCCGGGGTGCACACGTCGCTCTTCAATTTTGCCGGGTGCTCCCCAGTCTCCAGGATCATCTTCGCAGCTCCCTGAGGAAAGGACACAACACAAATGACGGCAAGTGCTTGATTTATTGCATTTATAATCCTGCCTGTGACATTGAGTCACACAGCACGGAAACAGGCCCCACGGCCCAACTCGTCCATGCCGACCAAGATGCCCTATCTAAGCTAGTCCTATTTGCCCGCGTTTGGTCCATATCCCTCTAAACCTTTCCCATCCACGTACCTGTCCAAGTACCTTTTAAATGTTGTTACTGTACCTGCCTCAACCACTTCCACTGGTAGCTCCTAGCTACTGTAATAAAGAGGAATCCTTTAATTCCCAACCGTTTCCCAGCTCACATTCAGCTTTGCTGATAAACGATAGCTGAACAGGGGTTGGTCCTGCCTGTGTACCCAAGTAGAACCACCCGCTGAATTTTACACTTGGCCATTGCTCCACATCACCACTGTAGATTCAAAAAAATTTTTTTGAGAGCTATAATCACAAACTGTTTTAGACCCGAGGTCTCTGATGAAAGTTGCCTGGTCCAGTGATGAGAATGTTGCCAGGGCTCGAGGGCCTGAGTTATAGGGAGAGGTTGGGCAGGCTAGGACTTTATTCCTTGGAGGGTAGGATCATGAGGGGCATAGATAGGGTTGAATGCACACAGCCCGTGAACTGGGTAAAAGATAACCACCGGAACACCAGGATTTCACCAGAACGAATTTTGTTTCTGTGAGCTTCACCAGGTTCAGAAAGGGAACAAAAAACTAGAGGGCACAGGTTTAAGCTGAGAGGGGAAAGATTTAAAAAGGACCCAAGGGGCAACTTCTTCAAGCAGAAGGTGGTAGGTGTATGAAACAAGCTCCTACAGGAAGTGGGAGAGGCAGGTACAGTAAGGATATTTAAAAGACATTTGGACAGGTACATGGATAGAAAATGTTGAGAGGAATATGGGCCAATCTTGTCAAGTATAAATGGGTTGGGCCAAAGGGCCTGTTTCTGTGCTGCATTACTCCATGACTCTACGTCAACACCATGTGGACTGCAGATTTCAAACTCCTTTCTGCCATCTACTGGGAAGTGGGGGAGGGGGAGAGAGAGATGGGGCAAAGTATCCCAACTCCCTCTGATTGACGAGGGGACTTTCTCCGACTGTGGTGAGATCTCCTACTCCCTTCTCCCTCCAACCCACCCCCAATGCTGGTTCCATATCCAGTAATTCCAACCAGCAGGTCTATCAACAATGTTTCACTGCTCCCTCTGTATCATCTTCCTTCCTGAGGCCACCAGCTCGTCACTGGGGCTACGCTTCCACTGATGCCAACCCCAGTTGGACTGCAGGGATTGCACAGTTAAACCCCAACCTCTCAATCCAAAAGGCATTGATTATTGATCAGTCAGCCAATTTCCCTCTACAGTCGAGGATCCATGAGACCAACGTCTCCTCTTTCTTCCCTCGCTTGTTCCTGAAACAATGATCCTCCTTGCTGGAGTAACTTGCTGCAGAATCAGTTATTATCACTGACCTGTATGTCGTGAAATTTGTTGTTTTACAGCAGCAGTACAGTGCAAAGACATAACATTACTGTAAATTACAATAAATCAATAGTGCAAAAAAAAAGGAATAATGAGGTAACACAGAAATTGGAGGGAGAGGAGAATGTCACATCAAGCTGATGAAATGGCTGAACATCACCTACCAGCAGTGTGTGAGCTACAAGCTTCTTTGACAATTCATACGGCATTCCCATCTTAACAGCTCCGTCTGTCAGAGCCTCAGCAAATGTGTAGACCTATGAACGGGAGAGAACAAGAGAAAGGTTCGCATTCATAAAGGGTGCCATGCATGATCTCAAGTCCTAAAGCACCTTTGCAGCTTTGAAGCATCAACACGAGGTAACGCAGGAAGCATAGCAGCCAGCTTACACAAGCAGCAGCGAGATAACAGCCAGGTAATCTGTTTTTGGGTGTTACTTAATGCAGGAAAGAAATCAGCCAAGATTTCAGTCATGGTCACTATTCATCCTCCCGAAAAATCAAAAACTGCAGATGCTGGAAATCTGAAATAAAACAAAAATTGCTGGAAACACTAACCAGTCAGGCAGCGTCTGTGGAAATGGGAACAGTTAACCTTTCAGGTTGCAGACTCTTCGTCAGAATAGGCTCAGGAAGCCGAATGTTAACTTTAATCTGTCTTTCCACAATGAGTGTTTACAGCAATTCCTGCACCGATTCAGCCTGTTCATATCCAGATGCTGCATGACAACAAAGTACGACACGACTGTCCTGAGGGAGGGTTTTGACCCCCCCCCCCCACAGATGCTGCTCTACCCACTGAGTTCCTCCAGCAGATTGTTTGTTGTTCCAGATTCCAGTATCTGCAGTCTCATGCGTCTCCCTCGGACACGGCTGTGATGTTTTCCAAGGTTGACTAGCCATCGCTTTGTTAAGGCTCACGTACTAATGAGTGGTGAGAATGTGAAATTCACCACCACGCGGGGTGCTAAGTGAATGTAACAGATGCACTAAAGGGGAAGCTGGATGGGTGCGAGGAGGTGAAGGCAACAGAAGGTAGTGTTGATTCAGTGGAGGGGGAAGGAGAGCAGGAACTGAGAGGGATGAAGGGGGACAGCAGGAATCTCAAGTGGAGCACTCACACCAGCATGGACTAGCTGGGCCGAATGGTCTGGAATGAGCAGCCAGGGGAGGTGGTGGAAACAGATACCATAGCAACATTTAAGGGGCATTTAGACAGACACATGAACAGGCAGGGAATGGAGGGATGTGGGTTATTGGAATTGGTTTATTATTGTCACTTGTACCGAGGTACAGTGAAAAACTTGTCTTGCACACCGATCGTACAGATCAATTCATTACACTGTGCACTGAGGTAGTGCAGGGTAAAAACAATACAGGATACAGAGAAAAGTGTCACAGCTACAGAGGAAATGCAGTGCAGGTAGACAATAAGGTGCAAGGTCATAACGAGGTATTTTGTGAGGTCAAAAATCCATCTTATTGTACTAGGGAAGCTGTCCTTGAGCCTGGTGGTACGTGCTTTCAGACTTTTGTATCTTCTGCCTGATGGAAGAGGGAAGAAGAGAGAATGTCCAGGGTGGGTGGGGTCTTTGATTATGTTGGCTGCTTCACCGAGGCAGCGAGAAGTGTAGACAGAGTCCATGGAGGGGAGGCTGGTTTCTGTGATGTGCTGAGCTGTGTCCACAACTCTCTGCAGTTTCTTGTGGTCCCGGGCAGAGCAGTTGCCTACCAAGCCGTGATGCATCCGGATAGGATGCTTCCTATGGTGCATCGATGAAAGTTGGTGAGTGTCAAGGGGGACCTGCCAAATTTATTTAGCCTCCTGAGGAAGTAGAGGTGCTGGTGAGCTTTCTAGGCCGTGGCATCTACGTGGTTGGACCAGGACAGGCTATTGATGATGTTCACTCCTAGGAACGAAGCTCTCAACCCTCTTGACCTCGGCACCATTGATGCAGACAGGTGCATGTGTACCGCCCCCTTTCCTGAAGTCCTGGGTTACGTGCAGGCAGATGGGATTAGTTAGATTGGTGTCATGGTCAGCGGGGACATGATGGGCCAAGGGGCCTGTCTTGTGCAGCACTGTTCTATGTTCTGTTTCTCTGCTAAGAACCTACAACTGCAGAGAGTTGTGGACACAGCTCAGCCCATCACAGAAACCAGCTTCCCTCCATGGACTCTGTCTACACTTCTTGCTGTCTCGGTAAAGCAGCCAATATAATCAAAGACCCCACCCATCCCGAACATTCTCTCTTTCTCTCCCCTCCCATCAGGAGGGAGATACAAAAGCCTGAAAGCACGTACCACCAGGCTCAAGGACAGCTTCTATCCCGCTGTTATAAGACTATTGAACGGTTCCCTAGTGCAATAAGATGGACTCTTGACCTCAAAATCTACCTCGACATGGCCTTGCATCTTATTGTCTGCCTGCACTGCACTTCCTCTATAACGGTAACACTTTATTTCTCATTCTGTTATTGTTTTCCCTTGTACTACCTCAATGCACTGATGTGATGAAATGATCTGTACGGATGGCATGCAGAACAAAGTTTTTCACTACACCTCAGTACAAGTGACAACAATAAACCAAGTTACAAGGATTCCTTGTTTAATGACCAGTCTGAAAGAAGGCAACAAATATTAGACACCATCCGTTTCACAGAAGACAAACTCCTGATCTCCCAATCTACCTCATTGTGCCCTTGCACTTTTTTTGTCTACCTGCACTGCACTTTCTCTGTAACTGTAACACTATATTCTGCATTGTTTTCTTTTTACTGCCTCGATGTACTTATGTATGGAATGATCTGTCTGGATGGCATGCAAACAAAAGCTTTTCACTGTATCTCGGTACTTATGACAATAATAAACCAACTCCAGGGTCAATGCCCTTGACAGAGTAAGAGAACCCAGTCCTATCTTTAGCAACATTCCTGGAGATCAGGTGGTTTCTCGCAGGATTCTGTGCCGAGCTGCAGACTGTAACAACATTTAACCCCTCTCCCCACGTACATACGCCAAGCCGCTCCCGCTGACCCCTGTGTGGATGTCGATGTAGGATTCTGGCATTTCTTCGCACAACCCACAGGCAGATACCAGGTTCTTTAGGAGAACGGCCTCCCGCTCCCCGGCATTGCTTCCGCAGCAGAACGCCATGGTACCCTGCTGCACCACGCACGGCAGGTTGGGCATTAGCCGCAGCACCTTGCTTCCCAAAGGCAGCAACTGAGGAGAGAGTTATAGGAAAGTCACTGAGAAGCCCTCTGAAAAATAAACCCCAAAAGCTTATCATCACATCAGTGTTTTGTGGAGCTGTTCCACATGTTGGGACCTCTGTTATCTGTGACGCATGTCAATGACTTGGATGAAAATGTAGACGGGTGGATTAGCAAGTTTGCGGATGACAGCAAGGTTAGTGGAGCTGTGGACAGTGTAAAGGACTATCGAAGAATACAGCGGGATACAAATCAGTTACAGATCTGGGCAGAGAAGTGGCAGATGGAGTTTAATCCGGGCAAGTGTGAGGTGTTGCATTTTGGGAGGTCAAATGAAAGGAGAAAGTGTACAGTTAATGGTAAACCCCTTAATAGCATTGAGGTACAGAGGGATCTTGGGGTCCAGGTCCATAGTTCACTGAAAGTGGCTATGCAAGTGGATAAAGGTGGTAAAGAAGGCATGTGGCATACTTGCCTTCATTGGTACGGGTGTTGAGTATAAGAATAAGGAAGCCATGCTGCACTATATAAAACTTTAGTCAGACCGCACTTGGAGTAAGCCACAAGCATTAGGTTGGAACCCTGCCCAAGGGTTGCAAGGCCACTCCCAGCCATTGGACTGTGGTCTTACACACACGCAGGGCTGCGACCAGAATGTGATCAGACAAAAGTGACCTAGCCAAAACCTATTGGGATGGGTGACAGAAGTTCTGTCAGAAGAATGTCTTAGATTGAAAAGGGAGAGAAGATTTAAGGAGGGAATTCCAGAGATTAGTCACATCGATGCACCACAGAAATCATCCTATCCGGATGCACCACGGTTTCGTACGGCAATTGTTCTGCCTGAGACCACAGGAAATTATGGACACAGCTCAGCACATCACAGAAACCAGCTTCCCCTCTGTGGACTCTGTCTACACTTCTCACTGCCTTGGTAAAGCAGCCATCATAATCAAAGACCCCACCGACCCCGAACATTCTCTCTTCTCCCCCCTCCCATCGGGCAGAAGATACAAAAGCCTGAGAGCATGTTCACCAGGCTCAAGGACGGGCTTCTATCCCACTGTTATATAATGGTCCCCTGCAAGGCCATGACGAGGTAGACCTCACAATCTATCTTGTCATGGCCTTGCACCTTATTGTCTGCCTGCACTGCACTTTCTCTGTAGCTGTAACACTTTATCCTGCATTCTGTTATGGTTTCCCTTGTACTACCTTGATGCACTGATGTGACAAAATGATCTATACGGATGCTATGCAAAACACAGTTTTTCCGCTGTACCTTGGTACATGTGACAATAATAAACCAATTTACCAGCTGCCAATGTTGGAGCCAAGGAAATCAGGGATAACAAGAGGCCACTATTGGATGAGTGTGGAAAAAAGCCATAGAAGGGTTTAAAAATGCCAGATAGTAATAGCTTCCCCTGGCTTCTGCCATAAGTAAATCAGTATGTACCTGTACTGTGTGGCCAACCCACCTTGCTTCCTCAACAGCACGCCCCAAGCCCGACTCCACCACCAAGAAGAACAAGGGCAGCACAAGGTCACAAGACAAAGGAGCAGAAGTAGGCCATTCGGCCCATCGAGTCTGCTCTGCTACCTCATCATGAGGTGAACTATTCTCCCATCTAGCCCCAATTCCCGGCCTTTTCCCCATATCCCTTGATACCTTGACTAATTAGATACCTATCAATCCCCTCCTTAAACACCCCCAATGATCAAGCCTCCACAGCTGTACATGGCAATGAATTCCATAAATCCATGACCCTCTGGCTAAAGAGATTTCTTCTCGTTTCTGTTCTAAATGGGTACCCTCTAATTCTAAGACTGTGCCCTCGTGTCCTGGACTCAGATTTCCCTCCAAGTTGCACATCAACAATGATTTGGAAACAACCTGTCATTCCTTCATCGTCATTTGGTCTAAATCCTGGGACTCCCTCCCAACAGCGCTGTGGGAATTTCTTCCACAGGACTACAGTGGTTCAAGAAGGCAGTTCATAACCTTCTCGAGGACAATTAGGGATGGACAATAACTACCAACTTGCCAGCAATCCCCACAGCCTAGAAATGAATAAAGAAAATATGCCTTAAATTGTAGACTACTGAAAGGCTAGTCTTCCATTTCTCCAGAGTTAAGGGAGTGCTAACTAGAAGAGCTACTCCTGGTTCCTACTCCTACAACAACAGGAGCAGGTTCACTAGGATCTTGCCATTGAGGTGCTCAAGGCCAACCATCCTAATTCAGACACATCTTCCGCAAAAGTGTGGAACCACTCGTGGGAGAAATCTCCTTCTCCCCTCACTCCAAAAAACAGGCCATACTCACCTGAAAACCAACTCCTCCACACCCATCTACTCACATTTTCCAGTGCTTCTATGGTAATCCCAGCCGCCACAGAGACAACGAGGTGAGCTGGTGTGACAAGTGGGGAAATGCTCCTCAGGACTTCAGGCAGGATGGAAGGCTTGACAGTCAGGAAAAGGATGGTACAATTCTTCACCACACAGGCATTGTTGTGTGTAGTCTGCATCCCAGCCTCCTATGGAGCAAAGCACAATAGGAACAGAAGGCAATCGGGAGAGAGAAAAGATCAGCAATCTAAAAGATTGGCATTGAGTCACACAGCTCGGAAACAGGCCATTTGGCCCACTAAGTTGATGCTAACCAGTGAGTGGAGAGCCTTACCGGACATCCACCTCTTGGTCATGTGCTCTCCATGACATGAGGCAGATGGTGACTGTATATATGACCAAGGCAGTTACAAAAAAAGAACTTGCTACAAAAGAATGTGCTGCCTGGGGTGGTGGAGGGGGCAGGTACATTGGTCAAATTCAAGGGATTGCTAGATAAGGACATGGAAGAATTTAGAATAGAAGGCTATGTGGGAGGAAGGGGTTAGATAGTCTTAGGCAAGGTTTAAAGGTCAGCACAACATTGTAGGCCAAAGGGCCTGTATTGTGCTGTACTGTTCTATGATCAAAAACCACCAGGGCTGCCAATAAAGCGTTAAACAGGAAGAGAATATCATCACTGGTCACCAGGATTCAGCAATCCGAGACTGACACCACCAAAATGTTTAATCCCATCTTCTGGCACTTGACCCACAGGCTTCTACGCCTAGGTGACGCCTTCTGCTTCCATCCGTCTTCATTGTGGAGTTCGCCCAAACTTCTCACGAATGGTCCCTTTAAATTATTTGCCCCCCCGTTGAAGTGTTATATTGCTAATCTTTGTTTTACAGCTAGATATTTTTTTCCTTACCTGGATGCGCAACTCCTTCCTGGATACAACATCTAGGACACAGACACAAAGAACACCCCCAGCACCCCATCACTCTGTTTCTTTCCCCACTCTTTCCGCTCCTCCATCTGCCCATCACCCACACACTTCCATCACTGGGTCCCCTCCCCACCCCACCTCCCTTACTTGGTTCCATACTCCACCTCCCTCTCCTATCAGATCCCATCATCTGCGGCCCTTTGTTGCCTCCACCTCTCACCTCCCAGCCTCTGTACCTGTTACACTCGTCCCTCCTCCATCTGCCCATCACCACTCCTCGCCTGGATCCACCTCTCACTTGCCAGCTCTTCCTCCACCCCTTCCCTCCTCCTCTTTATACTGGCTTCCCCCGCCCCCTCTGTAATTTCAGTCCAGCTGAAGGGTCTCAACCTGAAGCATCCACTGACAATTTCCCTCCACAGATGCTGCATGACCCGCTGAGTTCCTCCAGCAGTTTGTTCGTTGCATCAGCAGGCTTTTCACCCACTGGACACTTCCTGAGAAAGATTCCTTCCCCACAGGGGATTCACTATGAAGCATTCTGCAATGGAGGTTCAGCACAGGAGCAACAGGAGTTTATAACCAAAGGGTAATGAGCCCAATCCGTGTCAACTGATCAAGTCAGGAGCTCTCACCACAGAGCACCTGATATCCAAGTGAGGAAGGGTTATTGTTGTGCCTGCCAATCTCTCCAGCCCACCTGTCACTTTACAACCAGAGGCCACTCACCGAGTCTCACCTTGAATTTGTACAAGTTGTTGTCCGACGGAGCTGAAGCTATCACTTTTTCAGGCTGAACATTTCCTAAGAAAGAAAAGATCTTTAGCTTTAGATTCAGATCTCTGAACCCTTGCAACTTGTGCTCACATTGCTCCCCGCCTCTTCACATCCCTGGCACCACATGATGTTGGAGAGGACCCAGACAAATTCAGCCCGCAAAGATAGGTCCCCCTTACCAAAGGAGGAAAATGCGAAGGCTCAAACTTCCATAGAGGGTTGGATAAGGATGGCACTGCAGGAAGTGCAGCTGCCACACAGCTCAGTGACCTGCGTTCAACTCCAACCTCCAGTGCTGTCTGCGTGGAGTTTGCACGTTCTCCCTATGACAGTGTTGGCTTCCTCCCTAAGGTGTTCAGCTTTGTAGGTTAATTGGCCACTGCAAATTACTCCACTGTAGGTGGCTGGTAGAAGCTATGTTAATTAAGATGTTAGAGGGAAAAGGTTACATGAAAATAAGTGGGGAAGATGGGATTGCTCTGAGAGCTGGCATAGATGCAAGAAGGCAAGAGGTAGGACCAGGAGGAGGCCACTCAGCCCCTCAATCCTGCCCCACCATTCATGGTGACCTCTTTGCCAGTTCCCCGCTATCAGAATCAGGTTTATTATCACTGACATACGTCGCAAAATTTGTTTGTTTGCGGCAGCAGTACAGTGCAAGACATAAAAGTGACTTTAAGTTACCAAAAAATAAACAAAACTGTACAAAAGAGGAATAACAAGTTCATGGACTGTTCAGAAATCTGATGGCAGAGGGGTAGAAACTGTTCCTGAACAATAAGGTGCCGCATAAAAGACTTATCCATAAGGATGCATGGAGTTGGAGTAATGTATCAGCATGGATAGAGGATTGGTTAACCAATAGAAGGCAGAGAGTTGGGATAAATGGGTGTTTCTCTGGTTGGTAATCAGTGGTGAGTGGGGTGCCGCAGGGCTGGGTGCTGGGCCTTGGGCCCACAACTGTTCACAACATATGTTAACGATTTGGAAGAGGGGACCGAGTGTAGTGTATCTAAGTTTGCTGATGACACTAAATTGTGCAGAGGATGTGGAGAGTCTGCAGAGAGATATAGATAGGTTAAGTGAGTGGGCAAGGGTCTGGCAGATGGAGTATAATGTTGGTAAATGTGAGGTCATTCAGCTTGGAAGGAAAAATAGAAGATCAAATTATTATTTAAATAATGACAGATTGCAGCGTGCTGTTGTGCAGAAGGACTTGGGAGTGCTTGTGCATGAATCACAAAAGGTTGGTTTGCAGATGCAACAGGTTATCAAGAAGGCAAATGGAATGTTGACCTTCATTGCTGGAGGGATTGAATTTAAGAGCAGGGAGGTTATGCTGCAACTGTACAGGGTACTGGTGAGACCACACCTGGAGTACTGATTGCAGTTCCGGTCTCCTTACTTGAGGAAAGATATAGCAGCTTCGAAGGCAGTGCAGAGGAGGTTCACCAGGTTGATTCTGGAGATGAGGGGGTTAGCCTGTGAGGAGAGATTGAGGATCTAGAGGTTCTGGGGAAACTCCTTCAACTGATGAATGTGGAGCCTCCGGTGACCAGGGTAAGGGAACTGTACGAAACATTGTGGGCAGCATAGACTGACGGCTACATGAGAAGACAGGGCGAGGGAACTGACACCCACCTCCTCCCTTCTCCCACCACCCACCTGCTGCCCCCCCCCCCAACAACGAGCCCATTCCCAACCCTCTCCGCCCACCCGGACAGGAGCCCGTCCCCCTCCCTCCTCCTCCTCCTCCCTCCCCCCTCCTCCCCTTCCCCTCCTCCTCCTATCCCCCTCCCCCTCTTCCTCCTCCTCCCCCACCCTCCCCCTCCCTTCCTCCTCCCCCCACCCTCCCCCTCCCCCTCCCTTCCTCCTCCCCCCACCCTCCCCACCCTCCCCCTCCCCCTCCCCCCTCCCTCTCCACCCTCCCCTCCCTTCCTCCTCCCCCCTCCCCCTCCCCCTCCACCCTCCCCCTCCCTTCCTCCTCCCGCCACCCTCCCCCTCCCTCTTCCCCCTCCCCCTCCTTCCCTCCCCTCCTCCCTCCCCCCACTCCCCCTACCTCGCCCCCACCTCCCTCCCACCCCCCTCCCCACTCCCCCTCCCCCCCACCCCCCTCCCTTCCTCCCTCCCCACTCCCCCCCACCTCTCTCCCTCCCTCCCCACTCCCCCCCACCTCTCTCCCTCCCTCCCCACTCCCCCCCACCTCTCTCCCTCCCTCCCCACTCCCCCCCACCTCCCTCCCCACTCCCCCCCACCTCCCTCCCCACTCCCCCCCACCTCCCTCCCCCCTCCCACCTCCTTCCCTCCCCTCCTCCCTACTCCCCACCTCGCCCCACCTCCCTCCCTCCCCATTCCCCCACCTCCCTCCCTCCCCCCCACTCCCCTCCCTTCCTCCCTCCCCACTCCCCCCCACCTCCCTCCCCTCCTCCCTCCCCACTCCCCCCCACCTCCCTCCCCACCCACTCCCCCCCCACCTCCCTCCCTCCCCCCTCCCTCCCTCCCCACTCCCCCCCTCCCTCCCTCCCCACTCCCCCCCACCCTCCCTCCCTCCCCACTCCCCCCCACCCTCCCCACTCCCCCCACCTCCCTCCCTCCCCACTCCCCCCCCCACCTCCCTCCCTCCCCACTCCCCCCCCCTCTCCCCCCCTCCTCCCCCCTCTCCCCCCCCTCCTCCTCCCCCTCCCCCCTCCCTCTCCCCCCCTCCTCCTCCCCCTCCTCCCTCCCACTCCCCCTCCTCCCCCTCCCCCTCCTCCCCCCTCCTCCTCCCCCTCCTCCTCCCCACTCCCCCCACTCCCTCCCCACCTCCCTCCCCACTCCCCCCCACCTCCCTCCCTCCCTACTCCCCCCCCACCTCCCTCCCTCCCCACTCCCCCCTCCCTACTACCCCCCTCCCCCCACCCCCCTCTCCACTCCCCCCCACTCCTCTTCTCCTCCTCCCCCTCCCTCTCCTCCCCCCCTCCTCCCCCCTCCCCCCCTCCCTCCCCCCTCCCCCTCCCTCCCTCCCCCCCCCATCCCTCCCCCCCCTCCCTCCCCCCCCCTCCCTCCCCTCCTCCCCCCCTCTTCCTCCTCCCCCTCCCCCCCTCTTCCTCCTCCCCCTCCCCCTCCCTCCCTCCCCCTCCCCCCCTCTTCCTCCTCCCCCTCCCCCTCCCTCCCTCCCCCTCCCTCCCTCTCCTCCTCCCCCCCCCCTCTTCCTCCTCCCCCTCCCCCTCCCTCCCTCCCCCTCCCCCCCTCTTCCTCCTCCCCCTCCCCCCTCTTCCTCCTCCCCCTCCCCCCCTCTTCCTCCTCCCTCCTCCTCCCCTCCCCCCCTCTCCCCCCCTCCTCCTCCCCCCCTCTCCCCCCTCCTCCTCCCCCCTCTCCCCCCCTCCTCCCCCTCCCCCTCCCTCCCTCCCCCTCCCTCCCCCTCCCCCTCCCTCCCTCCCCCTCTCTCCCTCCCCCTCCCTCCCCCTCTCTCCCTCCCTCTCCCTCCCCCTCTCTCCCTCCCTCTCCCTCCCTCCCCCTCTCTCCCTCCCCCTCTCTTCCTCCCCCTCCCCCTCCCTCCCTCCCCCCTCTTCCTCCTCCCCCTCCACCCCCCCTCTTCCTCCTCCCCCTCCCCCCCTCTTCCTCCTCCCCCTCTTCCTCCTCCCTCCTCCCCCCCTCTTCCTCCTCCCTCCTCCTCCCCTCTTCCTCCTCCCTCCTCCTCCCCTCCCTCTCCCCCCCTCCTCCTCCTCCCCCCCTCCTCCTCCTCCCCCCCTCTCCCCCCTCCTCCTCCTCCCCCCCTCTCCCCCCCCTCCTCCTCCTCCCCCCTCTTCCCCCCCTCCTCCCCTCCTCTCCCCCCCTCCTCCTCCTCCCCTCCTCTCCCCCCCTCCTCCCCCTCCCCCTCCCCCCCCTCTCCCCCCCTCCCCCTCCCCGGGAGCCCGTTCCTCCCCCTCCCCCTCCCCGGGAGCCCGTTCCTCCCTCCCTCTCTCCCCGGGAGCCGGTTCTTCTCTCCCTCCCTCTCTCCCCGGGAGCCGGTTCTTCTCTCCCTCCCTCCCTCCCTCCCTCCCCGGGAGCCGGTTACCTGAGGCCAGCAGCCCCGCCGCGATGGCAAACGCCATCTTCCCCGCCCCGACGAAGCCCACGCTCAGTGCTCCCTCCATGGCCGCCGCTGGCCCACCGCCCGCTCACCCGGCGGACCGCCCCCTCGGTGGCCAATCATAACACTCCCGGGGGTGCGGCTCGGCAGCAGGCTGGCTGTGCTGCGCTCTCAGGTTCAACAGCTCGCACCGCCCACATGCGAATCACGTCCACAGAGTGTGGGTGAACAAAGGGCACCTCCAGCTCTCACCCTTGAACAGGACAGTGGTACTATTGTGGGTGCTATTGGCAACAATCCCAGCCAATCACAGCAGGTATATCTCTATGTCGAGTTATACAGCACGTATAAACAGGCCCTTCAGCCCAACTCATCCATACCGACCAAGCTGCCCATCAGAGCTAGTCCCATTTTCCCGCATTTGGCCCATATCCTTCTAAACTTTTCCTATCTATGTACCTGTCCAAATGTCTTTTAAATGTAATTGTACCCATCTCTACCACTTGCTCTGGCAGCTCGTTCCATATACCCACCACCCTCTGTGTGAAAAAGTTGCCCCTCACATCCCCTTTAAATCTTTCCCCTCTCACCTTAAATCTGTACTTGCTAGTCTTAAACTCCACAACCCTGGGGAAAAAAGATTGTGACAGTCCACTTTGTCTGCACATCTTATGATTCTATAGGTCTCCTTCATAAGATCTCCTCTCAGCCTCCTATGCTCCAGGGAGAAAAAGTCCCAGCCTATCAAGTCTCTCCTTGTAACTCAAACCATCCAGTTCTGGTAATATTCTCATCAATCTTTTCTGCACCTTTTCCAGCTTAATGACATCCTATAGCTGGGCGACCAGAACTGCACACAACACTCCCAAGTGTGGTCTCACCAATGAAATGAACATTTCAATGTGACATCCCAACTCCTGTACTCAATGCCCTGTCCAATGAGGACAAGCTTGCCAAATGTCTTCTTCGCCACCCTGTCTACCTGTGATGCCACTTTCAGGGAACTATGTACCTGTACCCCTAGGTCTCTCTATTCTACAATACTCCCCAGCAACATACCACAAGGAGACAGACACAGCTGGTTTCAGCAGGTTTACTGTAACTGCCCAGCTGAGCCAGGAGGAGAAGGAGAGCACCTTGATCCCCTTACAGTCTTTGACCTTTCTCTGCCCATCATGGGCTCCTGCAAGCTCCTACCATGATTGTCGACCTCCCCCAACACCACACACACAGCATACCTGAAGCATAGATCTGATGCCTGGTATCTTCAGTTGTTACCACCTCATCACTGATCTCCTTGATAGATGTTTAGCCTGTAGAGTCAGGCTCTGTCAGCATTTGCTCATGTCCCTGACCAGGTGTTCAGCATTTAGAATGATACAGTACAGAAACAGGCCCTTCGGCCCAACGCATCCATGCTGACCATGCCAATCTAAGCTAGTCCCATTTGCCCGTGTTTGGCCCATATCCCTCTAAACCTTTCCTATCCATGTACCTGTCCAAGTGTCTTTTAAATGTTGTTATTGTACCTGCTTTAACCATTTCCCCTGGTAGCTCATTCCATAAACGCATCACCCTCTGTATGAAGAAGTTTCCCCTAAGGACCCTTTTAAATATTTCCCCTTTCACAAACCTTTGCCCTCTTTTTAGATTCCCTTTCCCTGGGAAAAGGACTATGTGTATTCACCTTATCTATGCCCCTCTATGAGGTCACTCCTCAGTTTCCTAAGCTCCAAGGAATAAAGACCTAGCCTGTCCAACCTCTCCCTACAACTCAGGTCCTTGAGTCCTGGCAAGGCAAAGGCATATGGTGTATTGTCCTTCATCAATTGGGGAATTGAATTTAGGAGCTGTGAGGTATTGTTGCAGCTATATAGGTCCCTGGTCAGACCCCACTTGGAGTATTGTGCTCAGTTCTGGTCGCCTCACTACAGGAAAGCTGTGGAAGCCATAGAGAGGGTGCAGAGGAGATTTACAAGGATGCTGCCTGGAATGCAGAGCATGCCTTGGAGAGACGGAGGATGAGGGGGTCCTGATTGAGGTGTATAAGATGATGAGAGGTATTGATCGGGTAGATAGTCAGAGGCTTTTCCCCAGGGCTGAAATGGTGGCCACAAGAGGAGACGGAGGATGAGGGGGTCCTGATTGAGGTGTATAAGATGATGAGAGGTATTGATCGGGTAGATAGTCAGAGGCTTTTCCCCAGGGCTGAAATGGTGGCCACAAGAGGACATAGGTTTAAGTTGCTGGGGAGTAGGTATAGAGGAGATGTCAGGGGTAAGTTTTTTACTCAGAGAGTGGTGAGTGCTTGGAATGGGCTGCCGGAAACGGTGGTGGAGGCTGATACGATAGGGTCTTTCAAGAGACTGTTAGGTGGGTACATGGAGCTGAGAAAAATAGAGGGCTATGGGCAAGCCTAGTAATTTCTAGGGTAGGGACATGTTTGGCACAGCTTTGTGGGCCGAAGGGCCTGAATTGTGCTGTAGTTTTTCTATGTTCTATGTTCTAACAGTCTCATGAATCTTCTCTGCACTCTTTCTAACTTAATAACGTCTTTCCTATAACAAGGTAATCACAACTGGTGCAGCCTCACCAACATTTTGTACAATTGCAACATAACGTCCCAACTCCTATACTCAGTGCCCTGACTGACAAAGAGCAGTGTGCCAAAAGCCTTCTTCACCACCCTGTCTACCTGTGACGCCACTGTGCTCAGTGTCCTTGGAGTGTTAGGTATTTGCAGGGCTCCTTAGTGTGGTTCAGTCAATGCATGGAGCACTTGACAGTATATACCGTTTCTTCATGCGTGTGATGGTACATGCACAAGGTTTCCACAATGTTATTGTTTTCACAGTGTTCATAGTCTCGAGATGGTGTCAATGTTTGCATTGTGGCAGTGTTGTTACACGCACTATATCTTCATGGGAGTGTCACTGGACAGGTCAGGGAATGTGTCGGTGTTTCCAAAGGGTCTCTGCACTGCATCAGTGCTGGCACTGGGTTCCAGGCTGTATCAGCCTTTGCACAGATTCCCAATGTTTTAGTGATTGCACTTGGTCGCAGTGCTGTGTCAGCGATTGCACCAATCAGGCAGGGTGTGGGGAATCCATGTAGACAATGACCCTCTAAGGAAAGAGTTAAATTAGCCAGAAGTTGTTTCTGATTCCTCCTTAGTATGTGCGGTAGTGTGTGACACAAAATGGTGGCAGTTTAGAATGTTGTAGCACCTTGAAGATGTGCATGGCCGCCCATCCTTGAGATTAGATACAGGTGAAGAATGTTTTATTTCCTTGCAGACCTGCTGTCTCTGTTTATGTCATATAAGTTTATAATGTCTCTGTTTATAAGAGGCCGAAGGTTGCGAGAGACAAGAAGGTACAGGCTGGTACGAGGGGACGGAAAAGTACTGGGGTAAAAGTTATGTTAGGTTTTTAAAGGGTATAAAAAGGGACAACTTCTTGGTGCGAATTGGAAGCTTCTATTAGGCTGAGTCATGACCAGCGCCAAGAGACAGAGACGAGGCTGTGTGAAAGGCTGGTGGACACCTGAGGTTCCTTCCGGCATTGTAAAATCAGTTTATTGTTTGATTAGTATTATTTTGCTTCCTTCTGTATTTTGTTAAGTATTCTTCTTTCTTTTTGTATTTTAGTCTATATATCATCCTAATGAAGTAGTTTTATATAACTTTTAGCACATGTACAATGCCTCCTTTGTTTGCGAATACCTCTTGCTGCTGAATCAGGAAAGAACAAGGAACAAATTTTTAAAAATATTTTCATTACGCACCCCGTCATGGTTTGCTCTGGGTCCCACGTTGTGTTCGTGATTGTGTGGGTTCAGGAAATGTGTTCCTGTTCACACAGGTTCCCAGCAACATGTTAGTGTCTGTACTAGGTCCCTGTGGGGTGTCATTGTCAACATGGTGTCCCCACACTGTGCCATTATTTGTACGTGTTAGGAGGTCTATCACTGTCTTCACAGGTCAGGCAATGTGTCAGTATTGCTCAAGGATCCTCTGCTGCGTCAGTGTTTGGGTGGGATCACCACAGTGTGTCAGCATTTCACAGCATCCACACAATATTTCCATGGGGTCCACACCATATCGCTGCTTACAGAGGGTCTCACAGTGTGCCAGTATTTGCACAGCATCTGCGCAATGTCAGTGTTTCCCCTGCCTTGTGCCCTGTTGTAGTGTTTCTACGGGCTTCTCACGCTGAGGGTCAGTCTCTGGGTCAACACTTGCAGGAGCTCCCTGCACTGTACCCAAGTTTTCACAGGTCAGGATCAGTATTTTACAGAGGCTCACTGCACTGTTCCCGCATTTGCACAGGTCAGGATCAGGCTCAGTGTTTCCAGAGCCTCCCTGCACCATACCCGAGTTTGCACTGGTCAGCGTTTACAGAATTCCTCTACCGTGCCCGAGTTTGCACGGTCAGGATCCGGCTCAGTGTTTACAAAGACTCCCTGCACAGTGCCCGACTTTTCACGGGTCAGTGCTTGCATTCGCCGTGCCCGAGTTTGCACCGGACTGTGTTTGCAGACACCGTGCCGACTCTGCACGCCCCAAGCTGTGTTTGCGGACGCCGCGTCCGAGGTTGCACCGGCCGGGGTTTGCGGGCACCGCGCCCGGGTTTGCACCGGCCGGTGGTTGCGGGCACCGCGCCCGGGGTTTGCAGGGACTCCCCACGCCCCGCCCCTTCAGCGCAGGGAGGGGGCGGGTCTCTTGAACCTCTCGCAGGTGATTGGCTGTTTCCAGCCACGTGCCTGCTGGGGCGGCTCGCGCGGCATATTTAAACGGCCGGTGGAGGCGGGGCCGCCCGGTTCCCAACCGTCCGAGTGTCGCCCGGCCGCTCCCTCAGCTTCCCGCCGCCCGGCCGCTCCCTCAGCTTCCCGCCGCCCGGCCGCTCCCTCAGCTTCCCGCCGCCCGGCCGCTCCCTCAGCTTCCCCGCCCGGCCGATCCCTCAGTCCGGCCGCTCCCTCAGCCCGGCTGCTCCCTCAGCTTTCCCGCCACGCCGCCCGGCCGCTCCCTCAGCCCGGCTGCTCCCTCAGCTTCCCCCCGCCATGCCTCCCGACTGCTCCCGGCTCCTCCTGATCCTCGGCCTCTCCTGCTGCTTCACCGTCCGGGGCTCCGCTGCCTTCGGCTGGTTCCTCCGCCCGGCGGCCGAGCCCGAGCCTGAAGCCGTGCCCACCCCCCGCACCGAGCCCGCCTGTCCCGGCCCCCGGCCGCAGCCCCCCTTCGAGATGAGCCTGACTGACCAGCGGTTCGTGGCCGAAGCGCCCCGGCCGGAGTTGGACAGCTGCCAGCAGGCGGTGAGTCGGTGTGATGACGTCAGGGGGCAGTATGACCAATGGGATTGATCCCTGGGGTAGCCAGCACCGATCTTATGGGCCGAATGGCCTCCTCTTCCGCCATCTAAATGGGGACGAGGTTTCTGGGCAGTGCAAAAAGGGGACTGACACAAGAATGAGGCAATGCAGATTGATATTAATTTATTGTCAGAAACACCAGGATGCAACGAAATTTCTTGCTGGCATGGATGAAAGGTTGAGGAGGGATTAGGGGTCTAAATCCATTAGCTCACTGAAATTGGCCGTGCAGGTGGATAGGGTGGTAAAGAAGGTGTATGGCATACTTGCCTTCATTGGTTGGGACATTGAGTGCAAGAGTCAGGAAGTTGTATAAAACTTTGGTTAGGTTACACTTGGAGTATTGCGTGCAATTCTGGTTGTCCCAATAAGGGAAGGATGTGGAAGCTTTGGAAAGGGTACAGAAGAGATGCTGCCTGGATTGGAGGGCATGAGCTGTAAGGAGAGGCTGGACAAACTTGGGTTGTTTTCTCTGGAGTGTTGGAGGCAGAGGGGAGATTTAATAAAAGTTCATAAAATTATGAGGTGTGGATGGGGTAGGCAGCCAGAATTTTTTTCCCCAGAGTAGAAATGTGAAATACTAGAGGACCTGCATTTAGGGTGAGAGTGGGAAAGTTTAAAGGAGAGGTGTGGGGCAAGTTTTTTTTACACAGTATTGGGTGCCTGGAACGGGCTGCCAGGGGTAGTGGTGGAGGCAGATACGATAGCAATGTTTAAAAGTCTTTTAGGTAGACGCATGCATACACAAAAAATGGAGGGATGTGGATCATATGCAGGCAGAAGAGATTTAGTTTAATTTGGCATTGTGTTCAGCACAGACATTGTGGGCTCAAGGACTTGTTCCTGTGCTGTACTGTTCCATGGTCTAAATGGTGGAGAATATGGGGAGGGTGTTGGTGATGGAATGCCAGAACATCCTAACTACATGGAGTCATACAACATGGTAACAAAGCCCCCTGGCCCACTGTCCATACTGACCATCAAGCACCAATTTGCATTAATCCTGCATCAATCTTATTTTATTCTTTACCACATTCTCATCAACTCCCCCAGATTCCACCCCACACACTAGGGGCAATTTATAGTGGCTAATTAACCTACCAAACTGCATGTCTTTGAGATGTAAAAAGAAACTGGAGTACATGAAGGAAATGGGGAATGTGCAAGTTCCACACAGGGCACCAGAGGTCAGGATTGAGCCCTAGTCTCTGGTGCTGAAAGACAGCAGCTATTGGCTATGTCATTGTGCTGCTCATAGAACTGACAAACTTCTTGTGTGCCCTTCAGGATGTAGTAATGCTGCACAGCCTGTTAACTTAAACAGATAAGAAACGTGATCCCTAGTTTGTACACTGCGAATGTAGTAATGTGATCTGCTCTATGTAGTTCTTTACACAGTGTTCATTTTCTGTTGATTTCGGGAAAACTGGCTGGGGCTTGGAGTGGATTCCTTGGCTCCCTGTTGTATAGAAGTGTTTGTCTGCCTCAAATTCTTTATGCAATTGGTCCTGCGTAACTGCTATTTGCCCCAGCTTTTAATTGCATGTGCACCAAAATACTGCCTGTTAATTGGTTCAAAGTGGGTGAGATAGAAGGATTAGAGGGGCAATGAGGAGAATTTTCTTCATCCAGAGGGTAGTAGGGATCTGGAAATCATTGCCTAAAAGAGTAAGACAGAAACCCTTGCCACATTAAGAATATGGAGGTACATAGAGTTGTGATTTCAGGACTATAGATCAGGTACTGGAAAATGCTGTTTGGTTTGCTACCTCTGTTGACCAGCATGGAGACAATAGGATGAAAGGCCTCCTAATTTTTAGATTTTAACTTGTCTGAACAGCCCGTTGCAGGTATTGACAGTGGGTTCTTAATCTAACTGCTGGCATTCTGTGGTAGCCACACCCTCTGGTCATCTGAATCCAATCATAGTCCATTGCATTGATAAGTGCAACAGGAGGTGCTTTTCCCATCGTTTGTGCCATTAGGCTTCAACTGATGATGAAATGAGGATATTTAAGTTTGGTATTCATCAATGATGCTGGGAAGATTGTCCAGAGGGTCTTAGTTTTTCAGTGATCATCAAAGTAATTGGAGCTGTAATTTCCCCTATGGTCCAGTAACTTGTTTCAAACTGATGGTGATGTAACAGCAATTGCTGGTGATTGCTGCTTGTTTTGAATTGTTTTATTAAAATGTTGGGACAAATAGTGTATCCAATGGAGCCATGTTTTGAAAACCACCATATACAAAGAAAGGGGTGAAGTTGAAGTTAGTTGTAAGGTAGTGTAGTTGGGTGAGCAAACAGTAAAGTTCATAATTCTGCCTTATACTTGAAGTTGGTACTTGCCAAGTATCAGCCCAGGATACCAAACACACAAATCAGCAATTGGTCATTGGTGCATCTGTGAAAAACGTAAGCCCTTTCATTCCTGGAATGAAAGGGCTTACATATGATGAGCATTTGTTGGCTCTTGGACTGTACTCACTGGAGTACAGAAGAATGAGAGGGGACCTCATAGAAACATTTCAAATGTTGAAAGGACTAGACAGAGTAGATGTGGTCAAGCTGTTTCCCTTGGTGGGTGAGTCCAGGACCAGAGGGCACAATCTTAGAATTAGAGGGTACAGGTTTAAAACAGATAAGGAGAAACTTCTTTAGCCAGAGGGTAGTGAATTTATGGAAGTCCTTGCCACGTACAGCAGTGGAGACCAGATCATTGGAGGCATTTAAGGAGGAGAGAGAGAGATTGATATCTAATTAGTCAAGGGATATGGGGGTAAGGCTGGAAATTGGCGTTAGAATATTTTCCTCATGGAGCAGCCCCCCCCCCCATTCTCATTTCTTTTTTACCTTATTTTTTCTTTTCCCCTTTTCTTTGGAGTAGACTCGATGGGCCGAATGGCTTACTTCTGCTCCCTAGTCTTGTGATCTTGTGGCTGTGAGAGCATGATGCTGATAAATTTAACACTAACACAGAAGCAGCTGTCAGAAGAGTGAGGGCCAAAACTGGAGGAGAGGAACTCTTCATTTTGAAAGTGGGTACTCTACAGCAAAAGGAAAGATCCAAGCAGATTGTTGAACATTCATTGTAAAATCTGGCTACACGATAGGTACATGAGTGAGATTGGCTGGTTGAGTGGTGTTGCAACAACAACCTCGCACTCAACGTCAGCAAGACCAAGAAATTGATTGTGGACTTCAGGAAGGGGAAGTTGGAAGAACACAACCAGTATTCATTGTGGGTTAGCAGTGGAGAGGGTGAGTAGCTTCAAGTTCCTGGGTGTCAACATCTCAGAGGATCTATCTTGGACCCAACACATTGGTGCAATCATGATGAAAGCACACCAGCAGCTCTGCTCATTAGAAGTTTGAGGAGATTTGGTATATCATCAAAGACATTTGCAAATTTGTACAGATGTATGGTGGAGAGCATTCTGACTGGTTGCATCACTTGCCTGTATGGAGGCTCCAATGCGCAGGATCGAAAGAGGCTGCAGAGGGTTGTAGACTCTGCCAGCCCCATCACGGGCACAACCCTCCCCACTATTGAGGATATCTTAAAGAGGTGGTGCCTCAGAAGGCAGCATCTGTATTAAGGACCCTCACGACCTGGGACATGCCCTCTTCACGTTACAACCATCAGGGTGGAGGTACAGGAGCCTGAAGACCCACATTCAATGTTTCAGGAAGAGCTTCTTCCCCTCTGCCATCAGATTTCTGAATGGTGTGTGAATACTACCTCATTGTTCCTCTTTTGCATTATTTTTTGTAACTTAATGTTTTTTGTCTTTATGGCTTGCACTGTATTGCTTCTCCAAAAAAACAAATTTCACAACGTACATCAGTGATGATAAACCTAATTCTGATTATGTCTCTGAAAAATCAACATGGAAAACTAACTAGAAGGCAGTTAATTAGAGAAGCCCAATGTACTGATTGATTGCTGGAATAATTAGCTATTTATGATGGCATGAGGAATAATGGAGACATGAAAACTCCAAGGAGAATGGATCAAAACCTGGGAAGGAAGAGTTGTGGTGGCTGGATAATCTGTACCCTTGGATACTTCCAGTCCATTTCTTTTCCTCTTGTTTGGTTCCATTTTAAATGTAGCTAGTATGTAAATCTGAAAATCCTCCACTGGATTTATTAACTTGCCTGCCTTCCCAACGATTAGCTGACCTGTTTGTTTCAGGTTTGTAGCATTTGTAGGTTGAGAGTATTTTGTGTATACAGAAGTAAATTACGTTAAAGCTGTGTAACTTTGGAATGTAATCAGTGTCAGTGCCATGGAAGGGCAGAATGCTCTTTAGGATTGACAGTAGGTCATTTGGCTCCTTGAGCATGTTAGCCACTGAATTAGATGTTTATCAAATCTCTAATATAATTCCATCATCTTTCCTTTATTCCATGTTATTTAATCTTGTGAGCTCCAATAAATTGAGCACCCACAACATTTTGGGGTAGAATTCTGCCTCCCTTTGAGGATGGAATCATACAGCACAGATATAGGCTACCTCATCCATGTTGACCAAGGTGCCTACCTAGCCTAGTCCCATTTCCCTGCATTTGGCCCATATGCCTCTAAACCTTTCCTATCCATGTATTGGTTTATTATTCATTTGTACTGAGGTACGGTGAAAAACTTGTCTTGCATACAATTTGTACAGGTCAATTCATTACACAGTGCAGTTACATTGAGTTAGTACAGAGTGCATTGAGGTAGTACAGGTAAAAACAGTAGCAGTACAAAGTGTCACAGCTACAGAGGAAGTGCAGTGCAGGTAGACGATAAGGTGCGAGGTCACAACAAGGTAGATTGAGGTCAGAATCCATCTCATAGTCTAAGGGAACCGTTCAATATTCTTATCACAGTGGGATAGAAGCTGTCCTTAAGTCTGGTGGTTTGTGCCCTCAGGCTTCTACCTGATGGAAGAGGAAAGAAGAGAGAATGACCTGGGTGGGTGGGGTCTTTGATTGTGCTGGCTGCTTCACCAAGGCAGCGAGAGGTAAAGACAAGAGTCCAAGGAGGGGAGGCTGGTGTCTGTGATGTGCTGGGCTGTGTCCACAACTCTGCAGTTTCTTGCAGTCCTGGGCAGAGCAGTTGCTGTACTAAGCCATGATGCATCTAAATGTCTTTTACATGTTGTAATTGTACCCACCTCTACCACTTCCTCTGGTAGATGGTTCCACATACCCACCACCCTGTGTGTGTGTGGAGAGGGGGGGAGGGAGAAAGGAAGGAAAGAAATCTTCAGATCTCCCTTAAATTTCTTCCCTCTCACTTAAACCTGTGACTTCTAGTTGTAGACTCCTGTGCCCTGGTGGAAAGAGATTGACTACCTATCCCATAATTTCTCTATCTCTATCAGGTCACCCCTCAGCCTCCATTCCACTGAGAATAAACTCAGCCCCTCATACCTACACCCTATGTAATTTTACTATCCAGGACTCCAATTTATGTGTCGTCTGCAAACTTACTACTCATAGTCCTCACATTCTTGTCTAGGTTGTATTGCAAACAAGATCCCCGTGGTACACCATGTTACAGACTTCACTCCCAACTTTGGATTTTGTTCCCTCTTGTTCGGATTTGTGCCATGTGGATTTCTTTCTGTTTAGTAATAACCCCTTGTTTATCTGTTATTAAAGCTTCCTGAATTTTCATGTAACCAGCAAAAAAATTCGAAGAATATTAAGCAATTTCATGATTTATTTTCAAAAATTAGAATTTTTAGCTTATTTATATTTATACACTAGGGTGGTGCAATTGTAGGCTTATCAACAGCCACATCCTCAATCTGGCACCATGTGATGGAGAGTACAGTCATTTGATATAGTTTTGCTGTATTTTACATTAGTATTCTACACAGTGTGAGGTATAGTAATATTTTGAGCAACTCATTTGTGCAACTGGCACCTTGCACTCCCCTTGGATGCCAGATGGTTGAGACGATACTTTATCTACTGAATGCAGTTATTTAAAATGGTTATATCACACCACATCCTCCTAAGTAATATTTAAAGCTGAGGTTCACTCAATCCCACAGAGGAAAACCTTGCTTTAAAATCTGTGGTGATTTTGAAACCTTTGGTAACCTATCTTCCATAAAGGAAGAATGACTACTTGGGAAGCTTCCTTCCTAATAGTGTTGGCTTTGATCTGTGACACCTTAGCTGGCGCTGAATGGAAGTGTTCCCCTCCTATTACTAACTTCTGCAAAATCCACAACTAACTAGAAATTCATCTGAGATCTGTACTCTTGTACACCATTAAACAAACTATTTGTCATTAGAGAACCACAAAACATCAAGGCAAAGGACGAGGTTATATAGCCTATTATCTGTACTGTTTGGGTCAGTGGCCTTGTCGGGCTCCTTGGGCTCATCCTGCTGCATTTGAAGGGTGAGGAGTTGTTCATCCACTGGTCTTTGAAGCAGTGAGTTCAACTAAAGATTAGAGCCCTTGGGATCCAGGGCAAGCTGACAAAATGTACCCAAAATTGGCTTAATAACAGGAGGCAGAGGATGGTGATAAGGTTGTTTTTCTGATTGGAAGTCTGACCAATAGTGTACCACAAGGGTTGGTGCTGGTGCCTGCAATATTTTTGATAATACTTGGATACATATGTAGGAGATGTCATCCGCAGACTCACTAATCACATGAAAATTGGTGGTAACATAAATTAGTGATGAGGATTATGTTGGGCTACATTGTGATGTGGATCAGCTAAAAAGTTGGGTGGAGCAATTGACTTGAATTTATGCTCCTATGGACTTCTCCAAGGGATTGGGTACTTCCTATTTCCCCTGTCTAGGCTCCTCATTTAGAAATCAGGGACCCAGAGGAAATTCAGCTTCATACTGACCAAGTCTCCTTTATTGTTTTCAATTCCATTTAACTCTTCTCGACTGTCTACAGATGCCATCCTTGCAAGTCTTCAGCATCCTCTAGTGTGGTTACACCTTTCTTGTAGTGTGGTGATTGGAACTGTGTGCAACATTGTAAGTGTAGCCTAGCTAGTGCTTTAGAATCTCAATCAGATTTATTATCACTGACATAGAGTGTGAAATTTGCTGTTTTGTGGCAGTACAATGCAGGCAAAAATCTATAAATTACAAAAATAGTGCATAAAAAATGAATAATGAGGTAGTGTTTATGAGGACCATTCAGAAATCTGATGGCAGAGGGGAAGAAGCTGTTCCTGAATCATTGAGTTTGGGTCTTCAAGCTCCTGTACCTTCTCTCTTATCCATGTAATGAGAAGAGGGCATGTCCTGGATGGTGAGGGTCCTTAATGATGAATGCTGCCTTCTTGAGGTGCTGCCTCTTGATGTCCTCAATGGTGGGGAGGGTTGTGCCTGTGATGGAGCTGGCAGAGTCTACAACCCTCTGCAGCCTCTTTTGAACCTGTGCATTGGAGCCTCCATACCAGGCAGTGATGCAACCAGTCAGAATGCTCTCCACTGTACATCTGTAGAAATTGGCAAAAGTCTTTGACGTACTAAATTACCTCAAACTCCTAATGAAGTAGAGCTGCTGGTGTGCCTTTTGCATGATTGTATCAATGTGTTGGGTCCAGGACAGATCCTCTGGGATGTTGATGTCCAGGAAGCTGAAGCTGCTCACTCTTTCCACCACTGACCCCCTCAATGAAGACTGTGTTCTCCCGACTTCCCCTTCCTGAAGTCCACAATCAATTCCTTGGTCTTGCTGACGTTGAGTGCAAGGTTGTTGTGACACCACTCAACCAGGAGATCTATCTCACTCCTGTATGCTGCCTCATCACTGTCTGAGATTCTGCCAGCAATAGTGGCGTCATTGGCGAATTTATAGATGATTGAACTGTGCCTAGCCACAGTCATGAGTGTAGAGAGAGTAGAGCAGTGGGCTAAGCACGCATCTTTGAGGTGCACTAGTGTTGGTCAGCAAGGAGATTTTACTACTGATCCACACTGACTGTGGTCTCCCAATAAGGAAGTCAAGGATCCAGTTGCAGAGGGAAGTATGGAGGCCCAGGTTTTGAAGCTTGTTGATTAGTTACTGAGGGGATGATGTTGAATGCTGAGCTGTAATTGATAAACAGCACCCTGACATACGTTTTGCTGTTGTCTTGATGCTCCAAAGCCCAGTGGAGAGACAGTGAGATTGCGTCCACTGTCGACCTGTTGTGGCAGTAGGCAAATTGCAACGGGTCCAGAAGCTGTGCTGCTTGGTGCCTTGAAACAGGTACCTCTCCCGCAGCATGGTCAATTGTTGCCCCATGAAACCATTCTCCTTTGGAGAAACATCTATTTTTGTTTGGAATTGAATTTTTTACTTTACTGTATTTTTCCACACTAAACAAAGTTGAGCAGAATGTAGCAACAAGCATTTTCATCCAAAATCATTGTACCATTAAGCAAATAAGGCTAACATATTAAATTTGTTTTCTCTGTTTAAAAACTGGCCATTAACAGGAATTAATGTCAAAGCAGTATGGAATTTTTCATCAGTTTCTGCATTAACCAATCTTGGCTCTGGTTTTGTGGAAATCTTCGAACTAAATTTGAGCTGAAATTTGATTTCCAAATTCTCTTCCTTTTTAATGTCACTAACTGCCCCTGCAGCTGGTTAACTTTCTGTAAAAAGTTATTTCGGAATTCTAGAATTTAATGCAGGAATATCTCGCAATACCTCGGTAAATAGCTAGGCTAGCAAATGGTGTAATGAGCCATAAGGTTTTGAGTTTGCCGTCAGATCATGGGCTGACTTAATCTCACTGATTATGGGAGGTGCAATTGATCTCTAGGCTAGTCACAGGGGCTGGAGTTCCTGATCCCAATAGAATAAACAGAGATTGATTTATGATTTATTTTGGCCCTCCTTTTCCTCCCCTAAATACTTAAGTTTCAGGAACTGTGCGGCTAAATTTACTTTACACCCATCAGACTATTTCCCATGAATTTATTATAAATTAATGACCGGACTCTTCACATCTTCACAACTATGGAAGTAGTTATTTTCTTCCCACTCTTTTGTGAAAAATCCTCAGCCTTGTAAATGTTTTGTGACCTCGGTAGATTTTCAGCCTCTGTGGTGCAAAGGTTTGCCAGGCTGCAGGAAGGATGTGATTAAGCTAGAGAGGGTGCAGAGAAGATTTGAGGATATTGCCTGGATTGGAGGGCTTGAGTTATCAGGAGAGATTGGATAGGCTGGGTCTATTTTCCTTGGTGTGAAGGAGGCTAAAAGATTAGATGATAGAAGTATATAAAATACAGAGATATAAAGATAGGGTAGATGGCCAATAACACTTGAGGCATCTGGACAGGTACTTGAATGAGCAGAGTATAGAGAGATGGAATTAATGCAGGCAAGTGGGATTAGTATTAGATGGTGTTACGGACTCAGTGAATGTCCCTTTAAGATAGAGTGTGTGTGTGGGGCGTGCTTACGTCAATAGAAGATAAAGGATGTAATGACGTTGTTGAAGAAGACCAACCTGCTAGTTTTCTCTATCGATGGATGAGAAACAATGACTGTGTCTGCCACTGAAATCCATGTATGGAAGTTGCAAGAACTCCAGTGCAGTTCACTTTGTTGCTGACCTGTAGAAGGAAACAGGTATTTGTGTGTGGACGACCACAATTCGGATGCTTTTCGGGGTGAGGAAGTCACTACCGAGTAAACACTGAAGTGTCGCTGGGGTTCCATCGTGGAACATTTGGATTTCGTATTTACTCTCTCTGTTTCTCTACGTCTACGTCTTATCTTCAGACAACGGTGGTTGTTGAAGAAGCCCTTGCTCATGTTTCACCTTATGGCTTGTGGAACTGAACTTTAAGAACCATTCCTGAACTTGGAGTTTGGGACTTTGTCACACACACACGAAGAGTTTAGTTTTGGGGTTAACGTTCAAGGTTTAACATTTTTGAATTCTAACATACTAACATTTTTACTTTTATTTTACGTATTATCATAAGTAGTGATTAATAAAATAGTTTTTAACACTGAATCATGCTCAGTGTGTTTCTTTTGTTGCTGGTTCGTGACAATGGGCATGGTGGGCTGAAGGGCCTGTTTTTATGCTGTACGATTCTGATTCTTTAAAAGTGATGAACTGGAACTCGTGATGTTGAATGATGGAGTAACCTCGGGACTAAATCTCCTACTCTTCAAGACCTTGTATTAGCAGAGCATGATCATGTTAATAATGCTGAAAGATTAACGTCTCAACTGCATGGCACTAAATGTTCTATGCTGCTGCTCGTGATGTTTAACTGGTGTTCTTTATGAAGGTGATCCCCTTTAATGCTGTCATTAACTACTGTCTGTGTACACTACTTGATCAGCACCAATCTTGGATTGTATTTAACAGAAGAGAACTGTATGCTTTTGCCCCTCTCTATCACAGCACTAGCACTATGATCAGCTGTGGTTCCCCACTATGGGTGTGAGCACAGATAAACCTATTTATTCCCTCATCTCTGCTGCGTGTGCTCGGCAGTGCTTTTATCAATAGATGTGATTGCAGCTTCTATCTTGCTCTTCTTCCCCAGTTCTCTTGGTAAAAACTGTTGCTGATAAAGCTAAGAATTTGATTGAATTAAGATTTCTTTTGTGTAGGTGATAGCTGAGTTAACATCCTCCTGCAGTGATCTTTCAGAAGAGGAACTTTCCAAACTTGGGGTGTCCTTATTCAACTGCCAAGCAGCTGCTGAGCATCGTCAAACCTACCTCTGCACAGCAGACATGGTAAAAGTAGCTTTTTTTGATGTTGGGGAGAGGGGAACAATGGTAAAAACCATACTGATACACAGTGTGGTATGTCCTGAGGGGGAGGGTGGAAACGAGTGTGGGCATATAAAACACCAGCCTTTTCCTTTTGTTGCTGAGTTAAACCAAGTAACACTCAGGTTTGCTCCAAATCCTATGGATCTTGAGCTGATGGCAACTAAAATACGAACCACAGCAAAGTAGTTTAATGTGTTAAGATCTAATTAAATATTTTTGTCTACTTATTAGCTTATCTAACTGTATTTACATTGAGATGTATTCTTTGTTTTCGTCATTCCCTTTAGTGTGCTGGAGGTTCTTGTGCTATACTGAATGTGTGTCATGTACCATTTCAAAAGTTGAAAAATGAAAAGCATCAGGAATGTATTCTTAAAGTCATGGAACTGATGTCTTCCCTCAGCCAACAGCAGGTGGAATTTGTGGGTGGTGCAGGGGTGGATGTCAGCTTGGTAGCCAGTTAGATTCACTGGTGTAGAGAGCCAAGCGTTTCTGAAAGATGAACTGGATGTTTAGTGTCGGCACCAATATTGTGTTGTTAATTGCAGAATTTAGTTATTCATCCCAATTTTACTTGGCTGGTCTACACTTTAGGCTTTCTAAGATGAGAAGTTTGTGTCCAATTACTTGAGAGCAGTTAGGATGCTTATTCTGTGTTGTACATTTTCCCTTGTGACACGTTTGTGCTAAAGTTGTGCATTTTTAATTTATAACTACTTTATCTGATTCAAAGCCCCAGAGCTTGAAACTGTATGTCAGTAACTTGAGACGGTATTTTTTCTCCCTTTGGTGTCCCCAAGGCATTGGCTGAATGCACAAAGGAAATGGATCCTGACACCTGGAACGCGTACCACATTGTCAGCAACCGGGCCCGCGCTCTGTGTTATGCTGCTCGGCAGCAGGATTTCAAGAGGAGGACAGAGATGACTGTGAACTCTTTAGCAGCCACAGCTTCCAGTCAGTTGGAAGTCATGAAAATTCTGAAGGTAAACATGCTCCTCTTTCACAAACTTTAACCTTAGCTCTCCTTGGCTGAAGCATCTTCGCCATTTTTCTATTATGAGATGAGATATCTTAGTCACGTACATTGAAACGCACAGTGAAATGCATCTCTTGTGTAGTGTTCTGGGGGCAGCCCGGAAGTGTCACCACGCTTCTGGCGTCAACATAGCATGCCCATGACTTCCTAACCTTCCTAACTGGAGCACCCGGAGGAAACCCACGTAGACACGGGGAGAATGTACAAGCTCCTTACAGACAGTGGCTGGAATTGAACCCAGGTCACTGGTGCTGTAAAGCATTACACTAATTGCTACACTACCATGACTAGATAACTTTTAAAGGCACTAGATAAATTTAACTCTCTTGATGGCATTAATATTGGAATTGGAAGATTTGGTTTGAATCAGTTACATCTGTTTGAAATTGCTTGGCTCATTCGGTTGAACATTGGTACTTGGCTTATGGAATGAGTCGCACTCTTTGGATTGCTGATGAGTGAGAATGTTGTTCTCTAGCTTTGCTTCTGCTCCATTGGCTGATTCAAAGTACTAGATCCTCAGGAATGGTTTCCATCTCTAGCTCTAACTGTCCTTGGGTGTTTGGATCCTGAATTAGAGTTGATCTTAAATGCTAAGTGTCTTAAATCTATTATAGGATGGACAAAAAGAACTGCGGGAGCTGACTGCTTCTTCACTGGAGAAGGTTGTTAACAGCCAAAATGTGTTGCTGCTGCAGCAGGAACAACTGCAGGGTGGACAGCAGGACCTGGAGTCCTCTATTAATGGAAACCTGGAGAAGTTGACCAAAGAAAAGGAGCTCATTGCTAGTGGACACCAGCAAGTTGCAAAGCTGATTGAAGGCATCACACTAACGATGGGTAAGTTACCTTAAATGAAAGCAGAGCATGCTGGAAACTCAGGAGGTTGGGGAGCATCTGTGGGAAGAGAAATGGCTAAAGTTTCAGATGAGGCCCTTCATCAGAACTGGAGAAGAGAGAACAAGTTACGGTAGCAGATAAAGTGGGGGAGTGATGGGTAGTTCAGGGATTTGCCATGCCAGATCATTTGGCTATTGCCTTTGTCATTTTCTACCAGAGGGCTAGGGGTGATTATTTTATGGGTGAGAGAGGTTTTTGGGAACTCTGAATCAAATGAATGCAGGCAACCTGGGGGGGGGGGGGGCGCGGTGTGGGGCGGAGGGTGGGCAGGGGGGAGCGGAATTGAGGTAGATTAGCCCTTGGCTTGCCCATTGGCACAACAGTCTCGGAGGGCCATATGGCCAACCCATCCACTTCCCATTCTTATCCAAAGATTTCCTGAAGTAAACCAGAAAAAAAGTGGAAAAACTCATTGGGTAGCATCTGTGGAAGCAGTGTATTTGTAGCTTGTGCATAAGTCTTAAGCTCTCATTGTAGAAGTACCATGTTTGAATGGCATGTTAGCCTTGCTGTAAATATTGGAATGTTAAGTTAATATGACATCCATTTGCCTACCATTTTAATCCATGTTTTTCTGGGTAAATTTCTTAAATATAGTTGTATTTTAAGACCTCATACAAATGAGATGTTGTGCTAACTTTTACTGTGCAGAGCTGTTTGTAACAGAATGCATATGCAGCAGTAGTTGCTTCACTATATCATTCCTAGAGCTAAAGCTAGTGAAAGGATGTTTATAGATTCTTACTGCCAGCAATTCACTTTTTGGGTCAATACCTACAGCAAGAGTAAAATGATGCAGTCACTTGCGCAAGTCCAAGCCCAAAGATCATTTCCAAGGCAAGTTGGGAGGGGGAGGTTGGTTCACTCTCAGAATTGATGGCATCTCTCTCTCCTGCATGAACAGAAGGCTGTTAGAAACATTATCATTGACGGTGAGTAAAATACTACAAAAGTAACCAGTAAAACCTATCAGTTTGTCTTGTGCAGTTTAAGATTAACAGTAAGTTCTTGGTAAAATTCTTAAAGCTTCAGATAGAGTAAACAAGTGAACAGCCTTGTTCAGGGTGTTTTGTTAATAGGGCTGGTCCCTTTGTTGCTTTTGTGAACTATAAAGGTAATATTAGGTGTTTGTCAAGATTGCGGGGGGTGGGTGGGGGGATGTTCTTTCCTCTTTAATGACTATTTAATATCTGTTTGAACCACCAATTGGGATTTCTGTTTGGAGCACAGGCACCCTAACATTTGGGCTTGTTATTTTCAGGGTTGGAGCAGAACATCACCACCTGCAGTTGTGATCAGTGCACAGAAGCTGTTGCTCACATCCAGATGAAACAGAATAGTGGATAATACTCATCTCACCTTGCAGAAGGCCTGTGGGTGACATGGGCTTCAGACACCTAAAGCCTGGGGTGGGAGGTTGAGATCTGTTGCTGATCTGGTTAAAGGTCTCTATCCTATCTGGGCTGCTAGCAGAGACTGAGATTCCATCATCTTCCAGAGGCATCATCATAAATTTGTATGCGACCTTCCCCTGCCTTCCTGCCAGTGTCCTTGGCCTATGGACCCCACTCTGACCTTGCACCCAAGCCCAGCTTCATGTGGTCTGCTGAATCCCATTGCTCTGAATTGGTCATCCCCTCCATCCTTTGACCTGGTTAGTCTGCAGTGGTGGGAGGTTGTACAAGAAGGGCCTTGTCTATTGCAGTAATACTGTGGATATGAATGTGGTTGAATTTAGTCCCTCAGCTGGCCAGTGGGAGACTGTCATGGGCCAATGTTGAGCTAAGTTCCCCTTGTTTAGAGTCCGATGTGAATGTCAGGCCAAAGAGTACTGCTTGTTTGTCCAGATCGTTGATCCTGGAGTTGGCCTTGTACCCACAACCTACCTAACCATGTGATAGTGTAATGTGATAACCAAGATATTTCTTTCTTCTACTTGTGCACCTCTGCACCTTAAAACTCTTTAGTCCTTTGAGTTATAAATTGCCTCTGTAACAGTAGTGATTTTGGTGTAAAGTAGAATAATGGTACTGTACTTAATTTCAATTATGATTCTAGAACTGAACTATTGCAATCAAGGAAATATTGAAAAGGCTCTGACTAACAGCCAAAAATGCTGTCTGATCTGACTAATTAGAGCATCTTCAGAGAAAGTGGGGGAGCATTTTGGGTCAATGAACTTTCATCCAAGTTAGGAAAGGTTGGAGATCAAGTGTGTTTTAGGTCACAGGAGAGAGAGAACACAAATGCCTGCAATGGGGTGAAGACCAGGAGAGATTTACTGACACAATTAGTGGTGCTGCTGGTTCAGAGGGGATGGTGAAAATCTATGGCGAATGACAATGGCCTGATCTGTCTGGAGGAGATGAGTGGGTGGGGGAGGAGGAGAGAGAGCAATGCTGGAAATGAGACAAAACATAAGTTACTGGAATCTTGAATAAAGATGAAATGGAAAATACTCAACAGGTCAGGCAGCATCTGTGGAGAGAGATGAAGCAGTGATTCACTTCCACTTCTGATTTGGTGTGCTGAAATGCAAGGTTGAATCATGAATGGCATTTATTGTGCAGTAGTCATATTTTTAAAAAAAAATGCGTATTTTAATTTTTTTAGAAAACGTCAGTAAACAGTTGGCTCACCAGGACTTGCAGCTCCAGGAAAGTCACCAGGCAATTCTAACTGACCTCTTGGAGGTCAGGGCACGTGCTCATCAGGTCTACACCAAGCTGGGTAAGCCTCCTGCCTCTTGTGTTCTGAGAACTGGTGTGTTTATCCAGCTTCCTTTACTATGGGGGGTCCTCTGCCTCTGTTCAAAGTTCCAGCAACCCGAGATCAATTCTGATCTTCGGTGGAGTTCGTGCATTCTCCCTATGATCTTATTTCCCCGGATCCTCGGGTTTCCTCCCACCTACCAAAGATGTGTTAGTTGGAAAGTTAATCAGGCTATTGAAAATTATCCCTAGTGGACTTGGTAGGAGAACTGGGGTGAAGTTGAGAGAATATATTGCAAAGTAGTAAGTGGTGGAAAGCAATTGATGGGGTTCCTTTCAGACCTGGCATAAGGGGCTGAATGGCCTCTTATGTTGTAAGGAAATGAGACATTGGGTTTCAAACAGCATGCAGCATCACCAATTTATACCCCTCTGTCCCTGTCTCTCAATAAAGTACTAATGGGGGAGTCTGATCTTGATGTTGAGCTGCTTTTATTTCCTCAAGGAACATATTGAATGGAAGAAGGATCTAATCAGATCACACCTATTAGCTGGTGGTAGTTTCGGGTACTAACCCCACAATCCCTTGATTCAGATAATATCAACATTTTTTCAATGAATACACTCAGTAACAGAGCTTCCACAGACCTCGGGTAGATAATTCCGAAGATTCACCATCCACTGGGTGAAGATATTTCTTGAGTCCTGAATGGCTGACCCCTTTGAGACTATGACCCCTGATTCTTGATGCCCTAGCCAGGAGAAATATCATCCCTGCATCTCTCCTATCAGGATTTTGCATGTTTCAATAAGATCACCTTCCTTAAACCGTAAAGAGTAGAGTTTGTTTCATCTCATCGGATAATACAATACACCATCTCAGGAATCGATCTGGTAAACCTTTGTGGCATTCCCTCTACAAATATATCCTTCCTTGGTTATGGAGACCAGACCTGCGCATGGTATTTCAAGTTGGTCTTGCCCAGCTCTACAAATTTGTAAGATTTGTATTCAAATCCTCTAATAAAAGGCATCTATACTCTTCGCCTTAATGGACAGGTATACCAATTAATTAACTTCGATTCGCATACAAGGATGCTCGAGTCCTTCTAATCACCAACACCTTTTAATTTCTTATCATTTAAAATGAGCTCTACTTTTCTATTTTAGTTTCTTAATATTGTATTTAATTTGACATTCATTAAGCCAGTCTATATCCTCAAACACTTCTGCATCCTCCATGCATCTTGCACTGCTACCCAACTTTGTATTATCAATAAACTTAAATGTATTGTACATACTCTGCTCATCCAAGTCATAGATATCAATTGTGAACAGCTGAGCCCTCAGCATTGGTACTACAACACCCCATTAATTGCAGCCTCCTAAGCTGGAAATGATCTGTGTATTCCCACCATTTTCTATTCCTTAACCAATCTTCAATTTACACTAGTATATTACTCCCAGTCCCAGGTGCTCCAATTTGGCACCTTATCAAAGGTCTTTCAATAGTGCAAATGCACCACACCAACTGATTTTCCACCTTAACAATTCTAGTAGTTATAACCTCCAAGCAACTGACATGTGTCAAGTGTTTCTTTTATAAATCTGTTAACTTGGCTCAATCCTATTATTGTTTCCTAAGTGCCCTGTTACCATTTTCTTAATAGATTATTGAACATTTTTCTGCTAAGACCGGTTAGCTTGATATTCAGTTCCCCATTTTCTCTTCCCCCTCCACCTTCCCCACCACCTTTCTTAAATAATGGGATTACATTGAGCTACCTTCCAAAGGGCAGGAACTATTCTGGAACTTCAAGATGTCCACTAGTAATCTCTCATCTCCGTTGCCACTTTCCAAACATTCAGATCCTTATGAAGGCTTTGGTCTTCTGAATTTTTTCCATTCCTTTTTTGGTAACTTTAAGCCTTTTCCTTTTGACAATATGGGATCACTTTCTTTTTGTGATTTAAAGGGAGTTTTGTTGTAACTGATACTAAATCTTAAATCTTATTTGTGTTTACCATAGTAAACTCTCATCTCATGCTTCCATAGTTTCCTTTGGTTTAGATTTAAAACCCTTGTTTCAGATTGAACTAAATCACCCTTTTATATAAATTCTTCTAACATAACTCTTCCCTAATGTTTTTTAAATTTCAGACCCGACCTTTCAAAACCTTCTCTGTGGGAAGTTAGGAGAAGGCCATACAAACCCCTTGAGCCTCCTCTGGCATTCAGTTGGATCATGGTTGAACTTTTACATCAATTCCATTTTGCCATCCTATCCCTTAATTTCCCTTGGTGCTCAAAAGGTTATCAATATATTTGAACGCACTACCTTCTGGCCTAGAGAATTCCACATTTCTCCTTAACTCAGTAGCCAAGGGTAACTCTTAACTCTTGAGCCAAGGGAAACAGCTTCTCAGCAAGGCCTTCAGTTCTACATTTTCAATGCAGCTCTATAAAACTGGAGTATTGTGTTCAGTTCTGGTCACATTATAGGAAGGATGTGGAAGCTTTAGAGAGGATGCAGAGGAAATTTACCAGGATGTTGCCTGGATTGGAGAGCATGTCTTATGGGGATAGGTTGAGCGAGCTAGGGCTTTTCTCTATGGAGAGGAGGAGGATGAGAGGTGACTTGATAGAGGTGTACAAGATGATAAGAGGCATCAATCGAGTGGACAGTCAGAGACTTTTTCCCAGGGCGAAAATGGCTAACACGAGGGGGCATAATTTTAAGGTGATTGGAGGAAGGTATAGGGGTGGGGGATGTCAGAGGAAAATTTTTACACAGTGGTGGGTGCGTGGAACGCACTACTGGCGGAGGTGGTGGAGGCAGATACATCAGGGACTCTTAGATAGGCACATGAATGATAGAGAAATGGAGGGCTATGTGGGAGGGAAGGTTTAGGTGGATATTAGAGCAGGATAAAATGTCGGCACAACATCGTGGGCCGAAAGGCCTGTACTGTGTTGTAGTGTTTTATGTTCTAATGTATTTGCAACTTCCCATTCTTGTAAACATTAGCAAATATAGGCCAGCTCTGACAAATCTTTTCTCTGTGGCAACTGAGGAATCCCTCCAGCGGACTGTTGTACAGTAAAACCCTGATGATCCAGTACCCTTGTGACTTTAGCAGACTGCTTAAGAAATGGAAACAGCAGTAGGCCACTCGGCTCTTCAAGCCTGCCCCAGTTCTCTGCACTATTGAATGTTACCCCTATTCATCTATTCATAACCTAACACTTTTAATTCAGTTTTTTAGATTTTACAGAATAGTGTAATAAATTTTTCAGTTCATTGAGTAAGTTCACAGGGGGTGTGGCAAGTGGGATCCTGGTGAGTTTACAGGAAGTGCAAGAAACCAAACCTGTGTCAGATGCCAAACCATCAGGATTTCTGAATAATTGGAGAGTGGGTGATTAGGTTTTTTAAGAAGCACAGTGAAATGCATTTTTTGCGTCAAGTGTTCTGGGGGCAGCCTGCAAGTGTCACCATGCTTCTGGTGCCAACATAGCACGCCCACAACTTCCTAACCTGTCTTTGGAATGTGGGAGGAAACCAGAGCACCTGGAGGAAACCCATGCAGACATAGGGAGAACGTACAAACTCCTTACAGACCGGCTGGAATTGAACGTTGGCACTGTAATAGCATTATGTTAACTGCTACATGACCGTGCCTGCCTTTACACTAACGTGCTGTGCTTGAAAGAAGTGTAGCAGTGTTCCTTGTGGAAGGTGAGTGAAAGGACCCACTCCTTTAGGTGAAGCCTTTCAGAAGCCCAGTGCAGTTTGACAAGTCCTCCAAAATGCAACAAAACACGAGAAGAAACTAAATGTAGTAGCAGCGGATATCCCCATAGAATTGTGGCACCAAAGGAGGCCTTTTGGTCCATTGAGCTGCACTGGTTCCCTCTTTTTCTCCCCCTTCCCCACAGGCCATATCCTTGCAAATTTTTTTAGCACTAATTGTTTAACAGATGCCTTTTTTTGGACAAAGTATGACTGATTAGGATTTGGAATGCAAATTAACATTTTTAAAAAAAGTCTTATCAGCCCCTTTAGATCTGTATCTTAATCTGGTTATTATTCAAGAGTAAATTGTAAACAGCTCGTCTAACAACTATCACTCCTCTTGGCTGTCTTTCTCCTTGAGACAAACCCATGGATTCTTCAGTTTGTCCATGCAACCTTGGAACCATTCTACTTTTGCACCCTCAAGTGTTTTCATGCTGTGGTTCATAGAATTGTACACAGTGTTTCATATGGGCTTGGCATAACTTCTACAGGATCCATACTGCAGTTAATGGGTAGACTTGCACCAATTTATAAAGATAACTACTGGGTAATCAATTGCTGTGGATTTTGTTTGAGAGAGAGATTGATAAGGAAATTGGGAGATTCTACTTTTATTACTGAGTTTCAGCATTTATCATTCACCTGAGATGGTCAGTGCCTGGGCTTCATGGATTCTGATGAATGTAACCTTGTGATGGACTGGAGCAGCCAACAATGCTGTGACTGAACCAAACTGATCTAAAGTGAAAGGGGCATTGGTCTGCTTGTGCTCTCTTGGTTCAACACTGTTATGGAGTACATTAAATTATAATAACTTTGCCTGCTGATTCACTTGGATTATACACGAGATTTTTAAAAATATGGTAAAAGTAGCAGCGGAATAAGAATAGTGGATATTTTTCTCTGAGCATATGTATACTTCTAGCAAAACAAAATAGCTATGAACTTGTGGCTTCATCCTGGTGGTAGTTTGGGTCTTTAACAGCCTTATCTGCAGAATCTGACCCCTCAAACCTGAAGGTGACAAGTTTAATGTTTTGTAATTTTCCTCGTGTTGCCTGTACTGCTTGTATAGGTGTTAGAAGGCAAATGAATGAAATTTCATTTGCATGTAAACTGCATTACCCCTCAAAATGAAGAATAAATTGAGATGCAATAAATTCTGAAGATGCTGGAATCTGGAGTAACACAATGCTGAAGGAACTCAGCAGGTCAGACAGCATCTATGGAGGGAAATAAACAGTCGATGTTTCGGATTGAGACCCTTCATCAGGATTTCCTGCCATAAATGCTGCCTGACCTGAGTTCTCCAGCATTTTGTGTGTGAATAAATTGAGATACTAGTTAAGAAATGGTGGCAGAGGCCATTGGATTGAATGGCTTAACTCTTGCTCCTACAAATACACTCAGATCATTATCAAACATGATACATATCACAAGAAGGTGGTGTTTGAAGTGATTCCTTCCTTTGGATAAAGTTCACCCTTTGGTTTAATGGTGTAATTGATTTCCAATGAAAAATTGAGTATTCTCGCTGTAATGCATCACATTAGAACATAGTGCATTACATCACAGGAACAGGCCCTTCGGCCCAACATGTTGTGCTGAACTAATTAAATAGTAATCAAATGCCTGACTAAACTAATTCCTTCTGCCTACACAATGTCCATATCCCTCCATTTCCCACACATTCATGTACCTACCTAAGACCCTCTTGAATGCCCCTATCATATTTGTCGCCGCCACCACCCCAGGCTGTGCATTCCAGGCACCCAACACTCTGGTGTGTGTGTGTGTGTTAAGAAAAAAATTTACCCCGCACATCTCCTTTGAACATGCCCCCTCTCACCTTAAATGCCTTCCCTCTGGTATTAGACATTTCAACCCTGGGGAAAGGATTCTGGTTGTCTACTGTCAATGCCTCTCATAGTCTTGTAACCCTCTATCAGATCTCCCCTCAGCCTCTGCTGCTCCAGAGAACAACCCAAGTTAGTCTGTCTCTTACTCCTGTTTAAACTCTCATAATTAGCCATAACCAGTAAATATCTGGGGGGAAAAAATAGCTTGGATGCCATAATAAAAGAAATACTGGGACTCTGGCTCAGACATTTCCTGTGCTTTTGTCTCCTGAGTTTCAAACAATTACTGATATTGAGCATATTTGCTTATAGAGTCGAACCTGGCCTTGTTTTCTGCCCATCAGTCCCAGACGGCCATCTACTATGACCAGTTGATGGATAAGCTGCAGAAGATGAACCAGACTGTTGGTGTGATGATGCACATGATCAGCCACCTGGAGAAAGGAGTGAGCATGCGACTGAACAGCATTCAATACTTCCTGAACTGGACGGGTACGGAGCCAAGAGCAGTTGTACCAGGGTGGTGTACTCCACTATACTCTAATACAGTTAAGGTTTTAACATTGCAAAGTAAAGGCTGCAGATGTTGGGAATTAGAAAGACAAATACATTACTTGAAATACTTGGGTCATGCAGCAGCAGTGGAGAGAAGCAAGGTAACATTTTGGTTTGATCTTTAGTCAGAATTGGGGGGGGGGGTGAGTAAATGGCTTTCAGAGATGGAGAGAACACAGGAAATGTCTGTGGGGTAGCGATGGAATGGGATGTACTTTGGTGATCTCAGATGGTGATAAAGCCTTGTTAAACATAGCTGTTCTGGTTTGGAGCAGTGTAAGTAGAGGGAACTGAATGAGTGTAGGAGAAACTAAGATGCTTAGTTACTGGAAAACTATGTCAAATGTGTTTAAGTTGCTGAGAAGGGAGAAAGGGGTCAAGGAAACAAAAGAACTCATGGGTTGGAGAACAAAAGAGATCAAAAGACACGAGCAGTTGTGCTGCTGGCTGAGAGAGGGTGGTGGTGATTTGTTAACTGCATCTGAACTGTGGTTGCAGTGTAAATAGGAGATTAGAACCAAGGGGTGGGGTGGAGAGAATGAGCATACTGGAACTGAGATGTGAAATACTTAACGGGTCAGGCAGCAACTGTGGAGAAAGTAGAGGTTAGCATTACAATTTGTTTGCATGTTCAGTGGTACTGAGGACTGATTAACAGCCATTCATCTCATTTGGTTATGGGATCTTGCAGAGATTGAGGACAGACGATTACTAAATTCACTGTTTTAAAATGTGTATTGTGCTGGTCAATAGTGGAGTTGAAACTCTAGTGGAGTGTGATTTTGGTGTAACTTGGTGATCTGGCAGAATTATAACAGTGGTGAAAAGTTAGCAGTGTAAGTTTATTTTTTAAACCAGCTGGAAACATACAAATATGAATTAGGTTTGTGGTTAAGGATATTGCCATTTCATATTCCCTACCACTCAGCTGTGCCAGGGATTCCCCCCACACAGGTACTCCCAATCAAGCATCCAGCTGATGCAAGTTGCATCAAAGCAAGCAAAAGCCAAGGTACTCTTCACTGGTCCAATGTATTTGGAGCATGAGACAGCAGCAGGTCTTTGGGTCCTTCCACTTTGGTTTGCCACTTGGTTGTGTTAATTTTGCAAAGATGGGAACTTGACCGTGGGGCATTCCTGCTCTGTGTGGTCATGCCTGTTCTTGGCTCATCTACCTCTGTGCTGCCAGGGGCATTTGGGTACCTAGTCTATTAGTTTAGAAAATGCTGATTAGATGTTGTGGTGGGCCTCTACATTGTTCTACCTGATTGTAACTCTTCTTGTCAGACTTTGTTTTATTTTTTATACATAAAGGTCTTCAAATAACCCATTTCACATTGACTGCTGGATTGGTGACTGTTGCAAATTGATTTTTCTGTACTGAAGTAACTCCTGACTTGATGTTCACAGGGGCTAACTTGCACGTGATCTACACCTGTGTTGTACATGTCAGTTATTTCCTGGCCACTGCCCTCATCATGACATTTCTGCAAACTCCAGGCTTCTCCAGAGCAGTCTTATTGGTCTTGGTAGTGCTAAATGCCTTGTCTGAGTTTAACCGCTGTGCATCCTTGGATTTCAAGTGTCTCAGTCTGTTCCTGACTTTGACTGTGATTGGTAAGTGAAGTTTGGCCTATTGACAGATACTGGAAAGGGGGCAAGATAGTGTGAGGATTTGTAGCTTGATTTATTTTTGGAAACTCAACAAGATGCTTAACCTCAATGATTCCTGCTTCCATGATCATGAGGTGCAGAGAAAATTGTGCGGTGCGGAGATAGAAATGATGAGTTTTATTTTGGAATTTTAACTCTGATAAAATAAACTCTGGCCCAAAAGTAAACTGAATCCTGTGTAATAGTGATATGCCTACAGCAGGCTGGTTTCTTTCTGTCACCCTGCTACATGCTGTAAATTATGCAAACATCTAGTTGTTGGATCTTGTAACTCAAGATATCTGAAGCATCTAGATTAAGTAATCCTATGATGGGGATATACTTAATCAAGAGAACAACCTCTGTTCCGGATTCCTCCCATTTGTCAGTAAACAGTTCAGCTACAACAGGCTGGGAGGAGCAAGCAATTAATTGACCTTGATGGAAGCATATCCTTCAGGCTGAAGTGAGCTGCTCTTGATGGAAAAGGATAATACCCCCTGCCAGCAGGCACAACTGACCTGTGAGGAGATAACCATTCGGTGTTCAAGTACATTGTGATTGGAGCAAAAGATCATAGATGTTGGAAATCCTAAACAAAACAAAATGCTGGAAGCACTTCACAAGGCAGCAGCATCTGAGAGAGAAAAACTGTCAACATTGCTGGTCAAGGACCTGTTCTGATGAAGGGTCTGACCAGAAATGTTGATTCCGTTCCTCTCTCCATGGATGTACTTCGCAATTTGCTGCCTGTTGGGAGGTAGGGTAAATGGCTTTAAGTTTGGCTGTGATGCACTCCTAGGTTGAATGGCATGCTCAAATTCATCTAGAAGACCTTTTGTTTGCAGGTTGTTATCACTTCCATAGTATGTACATTCCATTCCTACACAGACCCAATGGCATCAACCAGCATGAATTGGGACAGACAACCCTCACAGCACAAGGTTGCCTTTCCAACAATTCATGCTGGTTGATGCCATTTGATAAAAAAAACTGGTGGGAGGAAGCCCATCTGGGGAACAAGAGACCAGCTAATATATGCTCTTGGCATGTAAAAAGTCTTATAGTTTGGACTCTGCATTTTTTTTGGAATTGTCAACTGATCCTGATCTATTCACTGTGCACTACTTAAAAACAAAAACCTCATACTTCTATTTCTTCCCAAATTCATAAAGCAGAATTTTGGCTTTAACATTTAACAGATGAACTTTGTCAAACTATAACATTTTGTTCAGGTAACTGGATGCTGATTAATTGCTTTGGCGCCCAGAAGAGGAAGTCTTTACCAGGTCGCCCATCTCCTGTTATTGTGCCTTCTGTGAGGCCAGGGTTTCTCACCTCGACTCCTGAGCGGTATGGATTGTACTTTATGGTTCCTTTCCATAATCTATCTTTAATGACACAGATTTGCAAGGCAGTCTGAGCTCCCTATGACACCAGTTCTGGCCAGTTGCTGTGTTGCTTCCTTGTCAGTGTCATCTTAATTGATCTGAGGTGGAGTTCTCAATTTCTACTGAACCCTCCAAAGGATCTGGGTGAGCAGGCAAGGACTGGTGCTCTTGCTATCCAGTTCATTGAGTGTACCAACTCAAGGACAGTGCTTCTTGGAGATAACTAATCCTGCTGTAAGTGGCAGCCTGCACTGTTTTGAATGTTAATAAATATGGCTTTGTTTTCCTTCCAGAAAGTGTTCATTCTCCAGATTGGGAGAAGAACTCGAGAAACTGGATCACGATGGCTTGCAAGGTAAAAAGGTTGTTGCAAGTAACTTGGCTGTTTTTGAGGCAAGAAATTGAGGTATCTGGAAAGTGGAGTCTAAGTTGCCATAGAGGAAGCATATGCTGTGGTAAAAGCAGGTGGGAGCTCACTTGGGCTTGCAGAGACTACCTATGTTACCTATGTCGTATGTTCTTATGATGGATGGAGCCCTGGTTTCATCCTCAAGACTTGGGAGGAGAAACTCCTGACTGAGGAAGTTCTAGCTACTGGGCTGGTGCCATATGAGTCATGATGGGTGGAGACATTGTCTATCCCATTGACCACAAGACATAGCAGAATTGGGCCATTCAGTCCATTGAGTCTGCTCTGCCATTCAACCATGGCTAATGTACTTTTCCCCCTCAACCCCATTCTCCTACCTTCTCCCTATAGCCTTTGCCCTTACTAATCAAGAACCCATCATACTCTGCTTTAAATATACCCATTGACTTGGCCTCCACAGCCGTCTGTGGCAATGAATTCCACAGATTCACCACCCTCTGGCTAAAGAAATTCCTCCTCATCTCTGCTCTAAAGGGACATCCTTCTAGTGAGGCTGAGCTCTCTGGTCCTAGACTCTCCCACTACTGGAAACATCCTCTCCACGTCCAATCTAAGCAGGCCTTTCAGTATTTGGTAGGTTTCTAAACTCCAGTGAGTACAGGCCCAGAGGCATCGAATGCTCTTCATATATTAACCCTTTCATCCTTGGCATCATTCTCATAAACTCCTAGACCCTCCAATGCCAGTGCACTCTTTCTTAGATATGGGGCTCAAAACTGCTCACCATATTCAATGTGGTCTTGCCAATGCCTCAAAGCCTCAGCATTACATCCCTGCCTTTATATTCTAGTCCTCTCAAATGTTAACAATGCATTTGCCTTCCTTACTACTGACTCAACCTGTAAGTTAACCTTTAAGGAATCCTGCACGAGGACTCCTAAGTCCCTTTATACCTCCAATTTCTGAATTCTCTCCGTTTAGGAAATGGTCTATGCCTTTTATTCCTTCTACTAAAGTGCATGACCATACACTTCCCTATGCTGTATTCCAGCTGCCACTTTGCCCATTCTCCTGACCTGTTCAAGTCCTTTTGCAGACTTTGTGCTTCCTCAACACTACCTGCCCCTCCACCTATCTTTATATCATCTGCAAACTTGGCCACAAAGCCATTAATTCCATCCAGATCATTGACATATAACGTGAAAAGTAGTGGACCCAACAACTGTCCCTGAGGAACACCACTAGTCTCTGGCAGCCAACCAGAAAAGGCCCCTGTTATTCCTACTCTTTGCCTTCTGCCTGTCAGCCAATCTTCTATTCATGCTTGTACCTTTCCTATAGTACCATGGGCTCCTATCTTGTTTAGCAGCCTTGTGTGTAGAACCTTGTCAAAGGCCTTCTGAAAACCTAAGTAAACAACATCCATTGACTCTCCTTTGTCTATCCTGCCTGCTACTTCCTCAGAATTCCAGCAGATTTGTCAGGCAAGATCTCCCCTTAAGGAAACTGGCCTATTTTATCATGTGCTTCCAAGTACCCCAAAACGTCATACTTAATAATGGACTCTAACATCTTACCAACCACTGAAGTCAGGCTAACTGCCTATAATTTCTTGTCTTTTGCCTCCCTCTCTCCCTCAAAGAGTGGAGTGATTTTTTTTCCAGAACCATTCCTGAATCTAGTGATTTTCGAAAGATCACTAATAATGCCTCCACAATTTCTTCAGCTACCTCTTTCAGAACCCTGGTGTGTAGTCCATCTGGTCCAGGTAATTTATCCACCTTCAGAACTTTCAGCTACCTAAGCACCACCTCCTTAGTAATAGTGACCACATTCACTTCTGCCCCAGACTCTAGAAATTCTGGCATGTTGCTGGTGTCTTCCACAGTGAAGACTGACACAAAATACTTAATCAGTTTGTCCACCATTTCTTTGTTCCCCATTACTACTTCTCCAGCGTCACTTTCCAGTGGTCTGATGTCCACTCTTGCCTCTTTTTTATATATATATGTAAAGATAAAACTTTTGGTATCCTCTTTTATATTATTGGCTAGCTTGCCTCCATGTTTCATCTTTTCTCCCATTATTGCTTTTTTTTTGTTGCATTGTTGGTTTTTAAGATTCCCAATCTTCTAGCTTCCCACTAATTTTTGTAATATTGTATGCCCTCTTTTGATTTTATGTGGTCTTTGACTTCCCTTGTCAACCATGGTTGCTTCATCCTCCCTTTAGGATGCTGCTGCTTTGGGATGAACAGATCCTGTCTTTCAAATTACTCCCAGAAACTCCTGCCATTGCTGCTCTACCGTCATCCTTGGTAGGGTCCCCTTCCAAACGACTTTGGCCAGCTCCTCTCTCGTGCCTCTATAGTTACCTTTACTCAACTGTAATACTGACACATCCGATTTTAGCTTCTCCCTCTCAAACTGCAGGGTGAATTCTATCATATCATATGTTCCCAGGGCACCAATGCTCAATACAAGAGGGCATGGCTTTAAAGTGATGGGTGAAAAATTCAAGGGAGATATCAGAAGAAGGTTTTTTACCCAGAGTGGTTGGGGCATGGAATGCACTGCCTGGGGTGGTGGTGGAGGCAGGTACACTGGTCAAGTTCAAGATACTACTAGATAAGCATGTGGAGGAATTTAAAATAGAGGGATATGTGGGAGGAAGGGGTTAGATAGTCTTAGGCAAGGTTTAAAGGTCGGCACAACATTGTGGGCTGAAGGGCCTGTATTGTGCTGTACTGTTCTATATTATGATCACTGCCTCCGAAGGGTTCCTTTACCTGAAGCTCCTGAATCAAATCTGGTTCATTGCACAACACCAAATCCAGAATTGCCCTTTCCTTAATGGGCTCGACCACAAACTGCTCTAAAAAGCCATCTTGTAGTCGTTCTACAAATTCCTTCTCTTGGGATCCAGTACCAATCTGATTTTCCCAATCCACCTGCGTATTGAAATCCCCCATGACCTTGCCCTTTTTACGTTCCTTTTCTATCTCCTGTTGTAATTTGTAACCCACATTCTGGCTAATATTCAGAGGCCTATATCTAACTCCCATCAGGGTCTTTTTACGCTTGCAGTTCCTTAACTCTACCCACAAGGATTCTACGTCTTCTGATCCTATGTCACTTTCTAAGGATTTGATTTCAATTTTTACCAACAGAGCCACCCCACCCCTTCTGCCCACCTGCCTGTCTTTTCAATAGGATGTGCATACTTGGATGTTTAGCTCCCAGCTGTGATCTTCTTTCAACTACGACTCTGATGCCCATAACTCTGATCTTACTGACCCTGTGCCAATTTGCATGTAGCTGAGGTAGCAATCCAGAGACTGCTACATTTTTGGTTCTGCTTAATTTAGTCCCTAGCTGCTCAAATTCCCTCAGCAGAATCTCTTTCCTTGTTCTATCTCCGTCATTGGTACCCACTTGGACCACAACTACTGGATCTTTCCCAACCACTCCAAATTCCGCTGCAGGTCAGATGAGATGTTCTGAACCCAGGCACCAAGCAAGCAAGAGCCTTGGAGACTCCCGATCCTTGCGATCGAGAATTGTCTATTCCCTTGACTATACTATCCCTAATTACAATATTTCTTTTGTCTTCCTCTAAACCCCACCCCCAACTTGAATAGCTCCCTGTACCTCTGCCATGGTTTGGTTGCTCATCCTTTCTACAGCCCCCACTCTCATCTGCACAGGGAGCAAGAATCTGACCTGTTGGACAAGCTCAAGGGCTGAGGCTCCTCCAAGGGGGATGGATACCCCTACCTGCCTCACTCAGTCACCTCACTCGCAGTCACGCCCTCTTGTCCCTGACCACAGACCAACTTTGAAGTAGTTAATCTAATGGGTGGGACTACCTCCTGAAAGTGTCCAGGTAACTCTCCCCCTCCCTGATGCATTGCAGTGTTTGAAGCTCAGATTCCAGGTCATCAACCTTGAGCCCAAGTTCCTTGAGCAACCAGCACTTGCTGCAGATGTCAACAGGAACCACAATGGGGTCCACCAGCTCCCACATCATGCAGCTGCAACACATCACCTGATCCTGCATCCCTATTTTATTTAATTAGTTGTAATTTGGTGTCTTTTTATTTTATTTAAAAAAAAAATCTTGTCTGTTCTTACCTGCTACTCTCCTGTGCCTCCTTGCCAAAGCTTCAGATTCCCACTGGCCCACTCTCACAATGGCTGCTCCACTTTACCCTACTTTCCTTTTATTGGCCAAGTTGTGTCTCTCAACATTTTTTAACAAAAAAAGCTGCTAGTTCTTCCCCTCTGCTGCTCTGGCTGCTGCAGCTGGAGGGAAAACAACTGGAGGATGAGTTGGGCAGGGAAATAATGAACCAGAGGATAGCTGGTGACCTTTACCATGGGTAAAGTGGCTGGAGGAGGTGAAAGGCACTGGTCAGTAACATTTGAGTATGCTAGAAGAACAAAGTTATGTTAATAATTGTGTGGGGAGGGATTGATGGCTGATTTGAAAGATGGAGAAGAATGTTTGAAAAGAATAACTTGTGGCTAAGATGGAAACCAGGAAATGATGTCCTACTCACAGCTTTGGTTAGCCTTGTTTCAATCCTGAGACCAATTGAAATACATTGCTAGTAATCACAGAAGGAAAAATAAGATCACTACCCAAATAAACTTCTTGAGCACATGTGTTGTAAACAACATACTAGTGAGAATTATCCCAGTGTTTGTAATCTGCAAGGAGGGAGAAGGTTTAGACTAAAGCTTGCAATACTAGGGAAGGCAGGATTTAGAGCTGGAGTACTACAGCACAAACAGACCCTTCAGCCCAACTCATCTCTGCTGACCAAAATGCCCATTTAATAAGCAAGTCCCATTTGCCTGCATTTGGCCTATTTGTTTATACTGATGAAGGATGGAGCCTTGGTTCCTCCTGGGGAATTGGGAGGAGAAACTCCTGATTAAGGAAATTCTGGTCTGGTGCCACATGAGTATGAAGGGTGGAGACATTAAAAAGTAGTTGAGCAGTGACTCTGGTTGAGGTGTGTCTGATATTGACTTGTTAGCCATAGTTCACGTAAAACACTTTCAATAGCCAGGATGAAACCAGGCAACTTGTGAATTCAAGGTGCTGCTTTCTCCAGTTTCCCATCTTCAAATAAAGTGGAGAGTGGAGGGGATATTGTGGGTGCTCTCCGGCTGTACATTCATAGCTATAGTTCCTGTCGTTTCAGTCTTGGTTCTTTAATCTGCCTCATGGATTGTTTTAAAACCAGGTTATTTTGAGTAGACTGCAGTATTTATGCAGTTCTCTTCATTACCAGGAGGAGAGGGCAGGAGAGAGTTATTCTGGCTATCTCTTCTGTTGCAGGAAACTATGCTTTGGAAAATGCAGACTTTATCAGAAGCAGCACACCAATAGCTGCTCCTGGCGAGGCAGTGCACCAGCCTACAAATCAAGTGGTGTACTCTTCCAAAATTCCTGCAAGTTCAATGCCTATTCTGAAAAAAAGACTGGGACTGACCAACTCTGCTTGTTGGGAGGCTGCTGGGAGAAAGGTATGTTCTTGCTGTTTCAAACTTAAACATTGACAAACCTAGGCAATACTTGAGGAAAATGATACATAACTACCACACCCCTCCTAGAAGCTGAGCTTAAAATCTAACCTACACTGACGGTAGGGAAACTTCTGCTTGAGTATTGCCATGTGTATTAGAACACAACTGATTTTTGGTTAGTTCAGGGACACCAGAGTAGTAATTGTGGGTTTTCGGGGGTATAAAATGCATTGGCAGAATAAAGGATGTTGTAAATTACCAAAATGTTTTAACTGGATAGATCTGATCCTAGATATTCTGTCTCATGTACTGCATACTAACATTTAAGAACACTTTCTGTACCTAGTAGACAACAGAATCTGTGGTGGCCTCTCCTGTCTTTTAACCTCCAGCCTCAAATCTGCACTTCTGGTCTTTGGAAGCTTTATCTCAGTTTCCAAGCATCCAAGCTCTGGAATTCCCACCCTAAACATCTCTGCCTTCTACCTTCTTCCCTCCCTTAAGGCATTGCTTAAATCATTGACTATTCTGATGAAGGGTCTTTGATTTGAAACATTAGTTTGTTTTTTTCTATAGATGCACCCTAACCTGCTGAGTAATTCCAGCATTTTCTGTTTTATCTTTGGGCAAGACAACCAAAACTTGTTCGATATTTGTGGTTGTCAGATGTTGTTAATGCTTCTGTGAAGTGTCTTGATGTGTCTTTTGTTACACATTTTGTTCACATTGGTCCTTTAGACAATGACTCTGTAAAAGACTAATTTATATCCTGTCTTGCTAACGTTTATTCTACCAACAACAGTCACAAAGCTATGTGGTAATGCCAGGCGTAATCCCAGTTTTACCTGTTGGTTGGTCATCTCCAGACTTGAGGCAAAGACATTAAAGTTAGCCTTAACACTGGCTAAGTAAAGAAATGGGAAAGCAAGCAGGCCTTGTAGGTGTCAGCCAAGGGGCAGAGTTGATTAGTTGTAAGAACCCTTATGTGAGGAGTTCACTAATCATGTGAAGAATTGTTTCTTTATTTCTTGAGCCAAATATTTTGAACCAACTGTCTTGAGTTGTCCTGCAGTGGAAGCCACTGTTTTGAGAAGAGGCGATTGGGATGAGTTGGGCAAGGATCTATTGAGGTATTTACCTCCACAAGCCAATTCCAAACACATGCAGCAACTGTTATTGAAGGGTGTGGTAGCATTTGCCCAAGGGATTGCAAGGCCAGCATTAATTGCTCATTCCTAACCCCCACTACCTACCTGTGACTGATACCATAAGTACAAGTAAATATATTGGGTTTAGTGCTGCCAGTTCTTCTTGATTTGGGGAAGTCATGGCAAACACTTCCAGAGAAGTTTGGCTTTGCTGAAGTAACTGTCATCTAACTGGGTGCTTGCTCAATGTCCAAGTACAAATCTTATTGTTCAATGTTCAGTCAGACCTCTCTTATGTGTACTCCTGATGGAATGGACTCTAGGAAGAATTTGGGGGGGGGGGTGCGGTGGGGGGGGGTGCAAAAAGAGGGGCATTTTCAGCTGAACCCCTGTAGGCATTTGTCCAGAGGGATTACGCCCATCTTAACTTGAATGTCAGGCCAGATTCCAAACCCATGTTTGAGAATCACTAATAGTGAAAGGGTTTAATTTGCAGGAAAACTAATGCTGAAATTCAAAAATCAGGCCATGAGACTTCAGTGTACATTGTGCCTCTGATCCACTACCACTCTAAGGCCAGCCTAGTGCTGCAGTATTTGTGTTTGTGGGCCATGACTGCTGCACAGACTTCACTCTGAATTCTGCATCTGAATCCTCTTTGATCTTTGGTTTTAGATTGTTGCTGAAGACAATCACCTCAGACATCATGCCCACATGTTTGAAGCTGAAACCTTTAATCTCAATGATTCTGCTGCCAGCAGTAGGTGAGTATAACTGCACAGCACAGTGGATGTTAAAGCTATGAATACTATAAGGATGAGAAAAGTGTGAAACATTTTAGTAGCAATATTATTAATTGAATAAAACACAAGATTTTCAATTAGACCAATACAGGTGATCAATTTAAAGGAGAACGTAAATCAGGTTAAGATTTTAAATGAAGCAGTACGACCTTGATTTGCAGATACAATAGTAAAATCACCAGGCCCAAATTAAAATTCTCACTACTCAGTGCCTTACCTTAGTATCTGACCCACTTTAACTAACGGCTTGCTGATGTCTGTTTTGGCACCCTAAATGTGAACTGGCTGGAAACTACCTGGGATATCATGGTGTCACACAGCATAATGATAGGCCCCTGATGTCCATGCCAACTATCAGTACCCATGTATACTGATCCCATTTACCTGCACTTGGTCTTCAGCTTTCTATGCCTTTTGGTAATTCAAGTGTCAGAGTCTGTCAGAGATACAGCACAGAAATGGGACCCTGGTCCACTAAGTACGGGCTGACCATTTTTGTACTAATCCTATGCTAACCCATTTTATTCTCTCCTGCCCACCCCCGACCCCCAATATTCCCCTCAATCCTTTCCCTGATTCTACCTTGCCCCTACACAGAGGCCAACTAATGAACTGAAAGAACATGTAGCACAGTACAGGCCCTTCAGCCCACTAATCTACATTTTTGGGATGGAAGAAACTGGAGCACATCGGAAACCCACATAGTCACTGGGAGAGCATACAAACTCCACACAGACAGCGCATGAGGTCAGGATTGGATGTTGCCAGGATTGGAATGTATTAGCTAGAAGATGAGGTTGGACAGACTTGGATTATTTTCTCTGGAGCTTCAGAGGCTGAGGGGAGACCTTGATGGTATATGAAATTGAGAGGCATAGATAGGGTAGGTAGTCTCTTTCCCAGGATGGAAGTGTCCACTACTAGAGGGCTTAGGTTTAAGGTGAGGGGAAAGTTTAAAGGATCTGTGCAAGGCAAGTTTTTTTAAGAGTGGTAAGTGTCTAGAATAGGCTGCCAAGTGGAGGTGGTGGAAGCAGATATACTAGTGATGTTTAAGAGGCATTTAAACAGGTGCATTGAATGGGCAAGGAATGGAGGGATTCTAACCTGTGCATGCTGATGGTGTTAGTTTAGATTGGTGACATGGTAGGTTGAAGGGCCTGTTCCTGTGCTGTACTGTTCTATGTCCTAGACGGCCTACCACATTTTACAAAATCCAAGAAAATGTTCTGGTGCTCCACTTGAGCTGGTGCCTTCTGGAAATGTGAACTAAATGCATCCCACTCTCTGGATTCCCCACCCCCATGCACCCAGAGACACATGGGCATCTGAAACACTGCACTAAACTCTAATATTCATTCTTGCAATTTAAGATGAGATTAAAAATGTAATTAACCTTTCCTTTCTAATGCCAGATCTACCTCTCAGAGGCAACCATGCAGTGGTATTACCAGGACTGGTCTACCTTGCCGGAATAAAGCAGCTGTAGGTCAGGAATTCTGCAGAATCCACAGTTTGGGACAGACTTCATGCAGTTAAATACATCACCTGAATCATTAGTTCATTAAGGAAAGCTAATGTCATGTTCCTGAATTGCCATTTCATCGTTTAAAACCGACCAACTGGGAGAATTACCCTGGCACTTCTGAATAATGCAAACTGATGAACTTCATTAATCTGGTCCCTTTACCTCCTGTGTCCAAACAGTAAAACCATCAGCAGATTGGGTCTGAATAAAATGGCAGAACTGTGGTTACATGAAAACTGTATTGTGGAAGCAATTGAGCTCAGCTAGAACAAGATAGCTGATGGTGGAACCTCTTCTCTCAATGCTGACAAACCTGCAGTGTATTTTCAGCATACCTTTGTTTCATTACTTGATTTTAATCCTTTTTAAGAAAGACATTAAGTATCAAATTAAAATGTACCTGTGGTGACTGATTACTGCCTGCAGGTAATCTGCACAGGGCAATGTTTCATTCTTGGGGAAAACCAGTTAGATTCTTGCTGCAATAACATATTTCCCTTACAGTGAATTAAGAATGAGGCTGTCACCTGTAGAATAATGCCAAATGTACCAATTTAACCACACAGCCAAGACCAGTTGGGTCTTGTACAGAGCCAGTGGAGTTTGGGCTGTAGAAGCATCTTTCCCTGGTGTGTTCCATCCCTTTTTAAAATCTCTGAAGACTTGACTTGTACATTAGTATTTGTTTCCCTCATTACCAAGCAATTTATTGTGTAATCTTTCTATCCAGAATTGTTTATACCTGTTGTACCTGTCAAGTGAAACCCTGCAGCAATAGTTCACTAGACAAAACACCACCTGTAGAAAATTGGTTGCTGGTGCAATTCTCTGCTTGTTTTACTCCAAGTTCATTTATCACTCCCTTGCTGAGATGGCAGGGCATCCAGCTGTTCCTCACACTCTGAACCTGCTACTGCTGCTTGGTCAGCAGTCTGCTGAATTCTTACTGGATTGAAGAGGCTACATTCAGGTCTAAGGGAATAGACTGATTTTAGGAGCTCTGTCTCACGATGTAACTGAGTTTGTACAGATCACCTCAGGAGAAAATCTGAGTCTGCACAGCAAAACTTATAAACTAATAACCTCCAGAGGAGCCAGGCTTTAAAGAGGCGGTTTGTATTTGGAATAGACATTTCTAACTGAAGAATGTTTTCCTCCAGCAAGGACCAGGAAAGCAATCATGGATGTTTTGATGGCCTGGCACATGGGCAGGGCAGCCTAGATCGAATTGTGCTCACTGCAGATAGATATTTAATTTTTGGCACTGTTGTCAATCTAGCACCAAAATTTGATTAGACAAAATTTAATAGAAATGTTTTTAATATATGGGATTAAATCTACATGATTCCTCAGTCCCATTGGCATAAACAGTTTGAAGGATCTTCAAGATTTCTTGCTGTGTATTTATGGAGCAGTCATGTGCACTTTCTTTTATTTGAAAAATGCTGGATTGGCATTGAATATGTATCTGTCTATACTGACTGATGGAATGAGCTACAGCTCAGGTGTAATCTACCTCTGTCTGAATTGCCTCTCAGCTATTTGGTTTCTGTGGCATTAATAAAATATAGTCCAGTTTTCCAATCTGAGTAAACTAAAATAGGGCTCTCAGTTCCTGGTTGCCAACCTAATTAGTTCCCAGTGCCCTAGGAAGACTGTCTGCTCCTTGTATAATTCTGCACATGATCTTGCGGGAAGGGAATCATGCTTTCTGATGCCTAATAACTTTTGCTGTAACTGGTTTCCTTTATCTTTCTCACTTGTAATGATACAAGTTTCCTGAAATTGCTACTGGGATAATAGGGAAGATTGGTTTGGTATTGTAGATCAATTCACCTTCATTTGAGTGATGAATTTCATTGCAATTTAAACATTTGGTCAGTTGGGTTTGACAATGAGTTTTCCTGGACAAGTATCATGAATGCTATTTGTCCCTTATGCACCTCAGTACTGGCCTGCATTGTTTAAATTGTATTGTGAAGTCTCATTTTATTGCTAATTGTAAGAAGTCTTTCACGACTCAATGGAACCCTGGTTATTGTATCTGGCCTTGTGCAGAATGCTGGGTGAAGGAAATGCCATCTGGATGGTAATTTTTTTTGGAGGCGCACTAATAACTGGTCAGATCTGGGTCTGATGCATTCTCATTGCACAGTGCCATTGGGTATTTGGGCAAGAATTCAGACTTGAGTTGTGATTTGAGATTACCTGAGCATTTTGTAACCATTTGCCACTTTAATGCTGCTGCTGGTTGTGGGAAAATGGTTGCTGTCATGTTTTAATTAATAAATGTACATAAATTTCTAAAATCTTGGTTGTGGATTTAGTCGCTTTGTCCTTCCACAAACATCAATCTTACTGAAGGCTGAATGTGACCTTTCCATTCCTCCAGCCTCACTGAACTTCCCTTCAGTGAAGTTGTCAGTTGTGGCATTACTGCAGGTTCCATCTTAAGTTAATTTGCCCTCCTGCCCATTCAGAAAGGGATGCAGAAGAGTTCAATAGGAGTCCTGGTCAGCATTCATTCCTGGCCCAATAGTCACTGCTGGTACCTTATGCCTGTAGGCAACTTGGGTATTCTATTACTGCATTACACTAGTTATTGCAGATATTATACTGCAGTAGTTATACTTCAGAGGGGATTCTGTAGGTAAGGGGCAGGTAATGAGCACCATTGTATGATGGCTTCTGCTCTGGAGCAGTAGGTGTGGTTAGAGGGTTGTGGGCAGGTTGATGCCAGGGACTCGGAGGTCATGGAGTCAGATTTTCAGGAGTTGGGGAGGAAGTTCTTAAAGTAGGAAGAATTTGGCACAGGAACAGGTCCTTTTGACATGATGGGTATGGTGGGCCAATCTAAACTAACTGATCTGCCTACACATGGTCTAATCCTTCTGTTCCATGCCTGTTTGTGTGTCTAAATGCCTCAAATTGCTATCATTGATGTTCCTGCCACTTCCACAGCAGTGCATTCCAAGCACCTACCACTCTCAATTTTTTTTTTAAATACTTGCCTCTCAAATCTTTTAAACATTTCTTTCTTGGCTTTAAAGCTTTGCTAGCTAGTATTTGACATTTCTACCCTGGGGGAAAAAAAAGATATCAGGTTGCCTCTCAGCCTCCGACATGCCAGAAAGAAAGCAACCCAAGTAGTTGTCCAACCTCTATAGCTAATACATTCCAATCCAGGCAATAACTTCATGAACCTCTTCTGCACCCTCTGTCTCCACACCCTTCAGAGAGTGTGGCCTAACCAAAATCTTATATAGCCACCATTTTATACATGACACCCTGACTGATGAAGGCAAGCAAGCTGCACATCTCCTTTGCCATTCTATCCACGTGTTGCCACTTTCAGGGAACGATGGTCCTGCATCCCAAGATCCCTCTGTCCTATTTACTGCATACACCTGATCTCCTGAAGTGCATCACCTCACTCTTGTCTCGTGCTTTAACTAAGATTTGGCAACCTCTGCCCTACCTCATCGTTTTTGTTACCTCCTGGAGAACTTTAGTGGGAGTAACTGAGATTACTATACATAACCTCAGCAATAGAAAAATGTGCACTGGGTTTCTGTAGCACTCAGATCAGTTCTTTGAAGGAGGATTCATTAGTCCCAGTCCTGCAAAGGGAAATGGTGCTGGTAATGCAAACCTGGAAATGGCATCAGATAGGTGGATGGTGACATGCAGCTGAAAGTGAAGACGATTGTGATTGGCCCTTGTTCAATGCTGCACAACTCACCTGTGGTATAGAGATGGGAACACACCAAAGTGCTTCATTGCAGCATTGCCTACACCTACTGAACCTCAAAGTAGGTGCAGAAAAGGGCAAGTCTTAAAGGAGTCAAGGTGTTTAAGGAAGGAAGCTGAGTTTAGGGGCTTGGCAGTGAGAGGTCATGTTTTAAATGGCAACCGTTGCTCACAACCAAGGGTGTTATTTCACTTTACAGTAGCAGCCACTTCCTCCATTACCAAGGCTTTAACAGGAACCCCTGGCTTCCAGTAGTTCCCTCTTGACCAATACTTTGGGTTAAAGTGAATGAGACAAACAAAAGCAAAATGCAAGCAGTAGGCTGTGATATTACCTTCCACTGCACCCATAGAGAGAACTGTCACTGAACTGGGTTATCATGTAGACATGGGGTTGCTAGGACAAGGCTTGGTTCCCATCTTCAGTGACTTGCCTGTGCCATGTTCTTTGAGAGGATCATCAAAAGAATGGAGAAATTCAAAACTGGTTTGATAGCAAACAGTCTTTAATAGTTAAATCACTGTACAAAATTAGTACATCACTAAAAATCATCTTGTCCCACCCCTAGTTAAACAGCAACCTTCTAAAGGCATGGTGAATATTTTCTACAGAGCCAAGAACACTATTCTCCTGACCACCTCCATAGATTCCAGCCACTAGTCTCATTTCCACCAGTAGGGTATGGATACCACTGTACCTCAGAGCAGAAGGATAGGGAGGGAGATAGACCCTCTGGTGAAGCCTAGTGGCATAGATTCCAACAATAGAATAGAACCACCTGGTAGCTACCCATTCCCCAGCTTAAAGTGGCAAGGTAGCCCACAATCAATGAATCCCCACACTGAAAGTTTAGGGTCCAAACACTTATCACAAGTGTCAAGAGGCAGTGCAAAGAAAGGGTTAACTAGAAACAGCAGCAAAGGCCTTTTTGATGGCAATACCATGCAATTCAATCCCCCTGACACAGACAGGCAGCCACACTTCACAGGGGCTGTCCTGCAGGTACTGAGTCTGGCCACAGTTGCTGTGACTGTCTTAAGGTGCAGCACAGACCTGGGCTGGAGGAGGGGGCTCCACTGTGGAGATTCTGTATAAGGGGAACCTGAGCTTGCTTGTGCCCCAGATCAGACCTGTTCCTACATTAAATTATACCGACATCTACTCCCAAACAAAGTTAACACCCACACCAGCAACGAATGAGCAGCCGCCGTCCGATCATCTGCCCTGCGTTCCATCACTTCCTTGCCACGTCGTAATTGGCAACAAACCAATCACAGGTCTCCTTGACAGCTGAAACAGGAAAACAAGTAACAGGGCAGGATTTAGAGTCAGTTGTACAGCACAGAAACAGGCCCTTTGGCCCAACTTGTCCATACTGAACAGTATTATAGCAACACTCACAAAGTTGCTCCTTTCTGCAGAACAAGTAAGTTCTCGCCCCGCGCTACCTGATAAAGCTATTCAGTGACTAGATGAAACAAACAAATACCGCTCTCAAATGAGGAGAGTGACAAGTTAGCCCAATGTCTACACTTCTAGCTGCCTGGAGAAAGCAGCCTGTAAAGTACCTCTCCGACCCTGTTCATTCTCTCTTCTCCCCTCTCCTGTCAGGCAGGAGTATTTGCAGACACATTTAACCTCTCCCTGCTTCAATCTGAGGCTCCCACCAGTTTTAAGACCACCATCATCCCGGTACCTAAGGAAAAAAAACAAGGCAACATGCCTTAATGACTACTGCCCAATGGCTCTGACATCCACCATCATGAAGTGCTTTGAGAGGCTGGTCATGGCATTCATCAACTCCAGCGTCCCAGACAACCTCGACCCACTGCAATTCGCCTATGGCCGAAATAGGTCTACAGTGGACGCCATCTCCCTGGCCCCACACTCAGTTCTGGAACATCTGGACAGTAAAGACACCCATGTTAGACTATTGTTTATTGACTACAGCTTCGCCTTCAATACTATAATTCCAAGCAAACGCGTCACCACACTCTGAGATCTGGGATTCAACACCTCCCTTTGCAACTTGATCCTTGACTTTCTGACCAACAGACCACAATCAGTGAGGATAGGCAACAACACCTCCAGCACGATTATTCTCAACACTGGTGCCCCACAAGGCTGCGTCCTCAGCCCTCTACTCCCTATACACTCATGACTGTGTGGCCAGATTCTGCTCTAACTCCGTAGTCAGCCGTATCTCAAATAACGATGAGTTGGACTACAGGAAGATAGCAAGCTTAGTGACATGGTGTCATGACAACAACCTTTCCCTTAATGTCAGCAAAACAAAACAGCTGGTCATTGAAAGGGAATGGTGTACATGCACCTGTTACATCAACAGTGCTGAGGTCAAGAGGGTTGAGAGCGTCAAGTTCCTAAGAGTGAACATCATCAACAGCCTGTCCTGGTGCTTCTATCTCACTATGATAAAATTATTGAATCCCTTATACAATGAGATGGACTCTGACCTCATGATCTACCTTGTTGTGACCTTGCACCTTATTGCACTGCACTTTCTCTGTAGCTGTGACACTTCACCCTGTACTGTTATTGTTTTTACCTGTACTACCTCAATGGACTCTGTACTAACTCAATGTAACTGCACTGTGTAATGAATTGACCTGTACGATCGGTGTGCAAGACAAGTTTTTCACTGTACCTCGGTACAAGTGACAATAATAAACCAATACCAATATTGTTTTCCTTTTTACTACCTCCATGTACTTGTGTGTGGCATGATCGGCTTCGATGGTTCTTCACTAAGTGACAATAATAAACCAATTATCGAGCTATGGTCAACTCAAGCAACCCAGCTCCCAGAAAAGTGCTGCATGTGTAAAAAAAAATGCAGATGCTGGAAATCTGAAATAAAAACAGAAAACACTGGAGATACTCAGCAGGTCAGGCAGTGTCCAGGGAGAGCAACAAGTTAGTCTAGGCAGCAAAGGAAGGGGGAAGTGGGAAATGTTAGCTGTTTCTCCACCCGCAGATGCTGCCTGACCTGCTGAGCTTTTTTCCCCAGCATTTTCTCTTTTCAATCCCAGAATCACAGTGTCTCTGGGACTGGTGCGAGGCAGTAACACAGCGGTTTAGTGAACCTGCTACATGTCACCCAAACCCCAATCAGACCAGCCAATCCCTTAAGAAACCCAGCTTCATCTTGCTGGATACAGAACAGCCCGTCTCTGCAAGGTTCAAGCACTGATACCCCATCCCACCAGGAGGTGACAGTCCATCCCACACAATCCAGTGACGGGAAAGACATTTGTAACAGAATCAACAAGAATTTCTCCGTGCCAGACAGGCTCCTGGAGCGAAGGAGCCTGAGGGGTGACCTAATGGAGGTTTATAAAATCACGAGGGGTGTAGATAAGGCGGATGGTCACAGTCGAGAGGGGAGAGATTTAAAGGGGACCTGAGGGGGAACTCTTTCACACAGGAGGGTAGCAAATATATGGAAAGAGCTGCCAGAGGAGGTGGGAGAGGCAGGTACAATTACACATTTAGATAGGGACTCGGACAGGAAAGGTTTAGAGGGATATGGGCCAATGGGACTGGCTCAGGTAGGCACCTTGGTCAGCATGGACGAGTTGGGCTGAAGGGCGCGTTACCGCACTGTATAACCCCCAGGGTCCGCAGTCAGTGCAGCACAGACAGGATTGTAGGTCTTGGTGTGTCCTGTCCAGGGTAGGGGGCTGTGTTGGTAGGGAAACGACACTTGACATCGACAGGTGCGACCGGTTGTGGGCTGCAGAGCCGTGTGACGGTGGTCAGTGGCGGGTCTGGCGACTGAGGGAGGGGCCGAGGGTGCGGTGACTCACCTTGGCTGAAGGGGGTGAACTGGAAGTCAGGCAGGTACTTCCTCAGCTTGCTGTTACTTGCCGTCTTCTTGTACTGGCCGTCAGACTTAGTCGTGTCAAACTGGAGGCTCAGAATTAAAGAGACACACAGTGCAGAAACAGGCCCTTCGGCCCACCCAGTCAATGCTAACCATCAACCACCCATTTACACTGATCCCATTTTATTCTCCCCACATTCCCATCAAACCACCCCCCACCCCCAGCCCCCACTTCACTAGGGGCAACTTACAGCAGCCAAGTATCCCACCAACCCGCACGTCTTTGGGATGTTGGGAGGAAACCAGAGGACCCAGGGGAATCCCACGCAGTCACAGGGAGAACGTGCAAACTCCACACAGACAGCGCCCGAGGTCGGGATCAAACCCGGGTCTCCGGCGCTGTGAGGCAGCGGCTCTACCCGCTGCGCCACAGAGTGGGAGCAATTGTGAAGAAGCTCCTTGGCACCAGAATCCCTGTGGACACAAGATAACAGGGAATCGAAGCACCACCAGGCACAAACCTCAGCGGGGAAAGGCGGGAGCTATCCAGCAGAGGAGGGCGTCACAGTAAAGCACGAGCCAGGTCAGACATGACAGTGGACGGCCTGGCCTGGGGGTCTCCAGCATCAGACTCCTGCCGCCAGTAATCACAGGGGTACTGCTGTTCACCCACGTTCTGTATATATTTCAGAAGGCGGCAGGGGAAGGGCTCTGCTTGGCCAAGCCAAAGAACCATCCAATAGGGGAAGTAAAAGTCTGCCCATAGCCTCCTCCACTGCCAAGTTGCAGCTTGATGCAGATTAGAGCATCAACACCTCATATTCCGCCTTGGGAGTCTCCAACCTGATGGCATGGACATCGATTTCTCCAACTTCTGGTAACCACTCCCCTCTGTCCCCGTTTTTTCCCTTTATCCCACGGGCCCCCATCACCCCATCTCTGTCCCCTCCCCCACCCACCACCCACACATCCCTCCCTCCGGTTCCCCTCCCCACCTCTTTTCCATGGTCCACTGTCCTCTCCCATTGGATCCCATCTTCAGCCCTCTGTCACTTCGGCCTATCACCTCCCAGATTCTGACATCATTCCCACTCTCCCCCCTCCCGATCAACCCCCTCACCTGGATCCACCTCTCACCTGCCGGCTCTTGCTCCACCCCTTCCCCCCACCTTTGTATACCGGCCATCTCCCCTCTTTCTTTCCAGTCCTGATGAAGGGTCTCGACCAGAAACGTCGACTGTCCACTTCCCTCCACAGATGCTGCCCGACCCGCTGAGTTCCTCCAGTGCTTTGTGTGTTACTACACACTTAGAAACATAGAAAACCTACAGCACAATTCAGGCCCTTCGGCCCACAAAGCTGTGCCGAACATGTCCCTACCCTAGAAATTACTAGGCTTACCCATTGCCCTCTATTTTACTCAGCTCCATGTACCTATCTAACAGTTTCTTAAAAGACCCTGTCGCATCCGCCTCCACCACCGTTTCCGGCAGCCCATTCCCCGCACTCACCACTCTCTGAGTAAAAAACTTACCCCTGACATCTCCCCTATATCTACTCCCCAGCACCTTAAACCTATGTCCTGTGGCAACCATTTCAGCCCTGGGAAAAAGCCTCTATCTACCTGATCAATACCTCTCATCATCTTATACAACTCTATCAGGTCACGTCTCATCCTCCGTCACTCCAAGGAGAAAAGGCCGAGTTCCCTCAACCTGTTTTCATAAGGCATGCTCCGCATCCCAGGCAACATCCTTGTAAATCTCTTCTGCACCCTCTCTATGGCTTCCACATCCTTCTTGTAGTGTGACCAGAACTGGGCACGGTACTCCAAGTGGGGTCTGACCAGGGTCCTATATAGCTGCAACCTCACCTCTCGGCATCACTTCCTGATGGGTTGCAAAATAGAGGTGAAGGTGTTGGCTGTTTTGGCTGACCAATGACAGGGTGGGATAAACGCTGGGCAGAGGGTGCTGAGGAATATACCCAGGCCAGGTTAGCAGCCTGACCTCTCCTCCAGTACTGGTCACAGGGACTCACTGAGCCACTGTTGAAATCCGAGGGGTTGGGAGCTCGCTGAGTGACGCTGGCGCCCAGAGTGAAGGATACGATCACCTCGCCTTTGAACCCCATCGCCGACACAATGCTCTCTGCTGCCTCTTTAATGGACACTTCCTCCTCTTCTCCCACTGCAGACAGAAACACACAAACGTTATCCTCGCTGGTCAGAGCTGCTGGCCAGACTTGCACTCCCCTCGGTAACCTGCTCGGGGTGGGGGGGGGGGGTGGTCACAGGAGTTCACATCAGGCACAAGCTTCAGCAGAGCACGGGTCAAAGAGGGACAGCACGGGTTAGACACACAGTGAAGCTCCCTCCACTCTGTCTCATCACAGGGGTTAGACACACAGTGAAGCTCCCTCCACTCTGTCTCATCACAGGGGTTAGACACACAGTGGAGCTCCCTCCACAGGGGTTAGACACACAGTGGAGCTCCCTCCACAGGGGTTAGACACACAGTGGAGCTCCCTCCACAGGGGTTAGACACACAGTGGAGCTCCCTCCACAGGGGTTAGACACACAGTGGAGCTCCCTCCACACTGTCCCATCACGGGGGTTAGACACAGAGCGAAGCTCCCACCCATTCCTCCAATCCACCACATCTCCTACCAACAGACTGTGGTACTGAGTGGAACAACTCACTGAGACATCGGGAGAAAGTGGTCAGACTTGGTGCTGGTGCAGTACCCTGCACTGATATAGCGCCTCCAGCATCCGACTGAGCCGGGCAGGAGCAGTTACCATTCGGAACCACCTACCTGAGAGGATGATGGGCTCAATCTCCTGGTATTCCCTCAGGACCCAGATGAAGAGGCGAGCCAGGTCCTGTTAGACCAAGGGACCGCCGTTAGCCAGATCCTGCACTGTCCTGACCCTGGTCCCGTCCCACTCTCGTCAGTTGCGGAACCTCCTCTGCCCCACCCCACCCCACCCTCGCCGAATCGGACGGTGCCTTTCCCGGAGCAGTAGCTGGGCGATCGGAGACAGACCCACCCCACCCGACTGTCACCCTCCTCTCAGACACAGAACCCAGACCCCCACTGATTCTGATCAAAGGTCAGCGGTCTGAAAGATTCCCCGCTCCTCCCTCCACAGATGCCGATGACCCACACAGCACCACCTGCACTGCCTTGTCCCAGATCACCAGCATCCCACGGAGAGGCTTCCACACCTCTTCGCCCAGGGAGCTGCTTCCAACGACCCGTCTCTGACCAACTAGTGGTCCACGGGGCCGGCAGGTCCATTACCCTTGTACAAGTGTATATAATGAATGCCCACTGTCTTCTTCCCAGGGTTGGGGAATCAAAATCTAAAGCACATAGGTTTAAGGTGAGAGGGGAAAGATTTAAAAAGGGGGCCAGAGGGGCAACTTCTTCACGTAGAGGGTGGTCAGTATATGGAACGAGCTGCCAGAGGAAGTGGTTGAGGCAGGTACATTAACAACATTTAAAAGATGCTCTGACGGGTATGTGGATAGGAAAGGGTTAGAGGGAATATGGGGCAAATGGGACTGGCTCAGATGGGAATCTTGGTTGGCATGGACAAGTTCGGCTGAAGGGCCTGTTTCCGTGCTGTATGATTCTATGACTAATTGGTTGCTGTAAATTGCCCCCCACCCCCTCACTGTGGAAGTGAATGGGAGAATGTGGGGGGAATAAAATGGGATTCATGCAAATGGGTAGTTACTGGTCAGCATGGACTCAGTGGGCCAAAGGGCCTGTTTCCGTGCTGTGTGACGATGACTCTCTCTGTATAATGCTTGCCTTGTCTCATCTCCTGGACTGGCTTCAATCACTTGAGGGTTGGAGAGGAAATCTGCCAGAGAATTTTTCTTACAGATTCTGGATTTTCTTGTGGTCTCTCCCAAGGGACACAACAACAGGGAGTGGTGTTGTGGGGGGGGGGGGGGGGGGGGGGGGGTTTAAGAGGAGACAAGGAGGGGTTAGCACTCAGTGAGCAGCCCGTCTACATCCCTTTGGGGGTTCCAGTTCCCAGCCCCCCCCACCCCAAGCTGTTCTCAGTGTCCTGGCTCAGACTGGGACCAGACTCGTTTCACTGGGGGTTGGAGTTAGACCCAGGGTCCTGGTTGAGCAGGGGTCGGGCCCCACCACCCCAGGAGCTGCTGAGCCCAGTGACCCACCAGAGAGTAGATGAACTGCCGCCTGGGCTTCCCCGAGCCCCAGACCACGAGAGGGGTGCCGTTCTCTGCAAAAGAAACAAACAGCAAGGGGTTAGAATTTAGCTGGGTCCCGTGGCAGCAGTAAACCACCCCCCTCGGGGAGTTGGGTGTAGTTCTCCCCCTCATACCCAACCGGCTCCCAGAACAAGACTGCCTCTACACCGCACCCCTTCTCCGTCTCTGCCCCTTCTAATCTCCACACTCCCGTTCAATCCTCTTGATCATGCCCCATGGACTTCAGTGAGGCCTTTGATGAGGTTCCATGTGATAGGCTGCTCTGGAAGGGTAGATGACATGGAATCCAGGGAGAGCTGGCTCATTGGATACACAATGGGCTTGATGGTGGAAGGTCGTTTCTCGGACTGGAGGCCCGCGACTAGTGTGCCTCAGGGGTCGGTGCTGGGCCCATTGCTGTTTGTCATCTATAACCAATGATTGGATAAGAGTGTACAAGGCGTGGTTAGTAAGCTTGCTGATGACACTGACATAGGTGGTACAGTGGACAATGAAGGGGGTTGTCAAAAATTACAGGGGGAGTCTTGATCAGCTGAGTAAGTGGGCCGAGGAATGGCAAATGGCGTTTAATTCTGATAAGTGCAAGGTGTTCCATTTTGGAAAGTCAAATCCAGGTAAGACTTTCCTGGGTTGAGAGCTTCAAGTTCCTAGGAGTGAACATCACCAACAGCCTGTCCTGGTCCAACCATGTAGGCGCCATGGCCAAGAAAGTTCACCAGTGCCTCTACTTCCTCAGGAGGCTAAAGAAATATGGCAGGTCCCCTTTGACACTCACCAATTTTTATCGATGCACCATAGAAAGCATCCTACCTGGATGCATCATGGCTTGGTAATGGCAACTGCAAGAAACTGCAGAGAGTTGTGGACACAGCCCAGCGCATCACGGAAACCAGCCTCCCCTGCATGGACTGTCTATACCTCTCGCTGCCTCAGTGAAGCAGCCAGCATAATCAAAGACCCCACCCACTCGGGACATTCTCTCTTCTCCCCCCTGCCATCAGGCAGAAGATACAGGAGAATGAAAGGACGTACCACCAGGCTCAAATACAGCTTCTATCTCACTGTTATAAGACTATTGAATGGTTCCCTTATACGATGAGATGGACTCTTGACCTCAATCTATCTTGTTATGACCTTGCACCTTATTGTCTACCTGCACTGCACTTCCCTGTAGCTGTGACACTTTACTCTGTATTCTGTTATTGCTTTTACCCTGTATTACCTCAATGCACTGTGTAATGAATTGATCTGTACGAACGGTATGCAAGACAAGTTTTTCACTGTACCTCGGTACAAGTGACAATAATAAACCAATACTTTCACAATGTACGGCAGGGCCTGGGGAGTGTTGTAGAACAGAGGATCTTGAAAGTTAAGTACATGGTTCACTGCAAGTGGAGTCACAGGTAGACAGGGTGGTGAAGGCAGCGTTTGGCACACTGGCCTTCGTCAGTCAGGGCACTGAGTATAAAAGTAAGGAGATTATGGTGCAGTTGTACAGGACACTGGTGAGGCTGCACTTGGAGTGTTGTGTTCAGTTCTGGTCGCCCTGTTATAGGAAAGATGTTATTAAACTGGAAAGAGTGCAGAAATGATTTATAAGGATGTTGCCAGGACTTGAGGGACTGAGTTATGGGGAGAGGTTGGAGAGGCTAGGACTTTATTCCTTGGAGCAGAGGAGACTGAGCGGTGATCTTATAGAGGTGTATAACATCATGAAGGGCATAGATAGGGTGAATGTACTCAGCCTTTTTACCTCAGAGTTGAGAAATCAAGGACTAGAGGGCATAGGTTTAAGGTGAGAGGGGAAAAGATTTAATAGGAACTTAAGGGGCAACTTTTTTTTTACACAAAGTGTGGTCTGAGCTGCCAGAGGAAGTGGTTGAGGCAGGCACAATAACAAGTTTTAAAAGACAGTTGGACAGGTACACGGATTGGAAGAGTTTAGAAGGTTGTGGATGAAACGCTGGCAAATGAGATGAGCTTGGATGGGGCATCTTGGTCAGCATGGACCAGTTGGGCCGAAGGGCCTGTTTCCATGCTGCACGACTCTAATCTTCCAACACCGGCAGGTGTCCCTTCAGCTTCTCCCGAGTTCCCTCCCCAAAGGTTCCCCCTTCTTGCAAAGGTCTGTCTTCCACCAAAGTGAAGGAGGTAGTGTTTGGCATGCTTGCCTTCAATCGGTCAGGGCATTGAGTACAGGGGTTGGGATCTTATGTCACAGCTGTACAAGTCATTGGTGAAACCGCACCTGGAATATTTTGTGCATTTCTGGTCGTCCTGTTACAGGAAGGATGTGGAGGCTTTGGAGAGGGTGCAGAAGAGATTCACCAGGACGCTGCCTGGATTAGAGGGCATGAGCTACAAGGAGAGGTTGGGCAAACGTGGGTTGTTTTCTATGGCGCGTCGGAGGCTGAGGGGAGACCTGATAGAATTATGAGAGGCATAGACAGGGTAGACAGTCAGAATCTTTTTCCTGGAGTAAAAATGTCAAATACCAGAGGACGTGCATTTAAGGTGAGAGGGGGAAGTTTAAGGGAGGTGTATGGGGCAAGTGTTTTACACAGAGAGCTGTGGGTGCCTGGAACGGGCTGCCAGGGGTGGTGGTGGAGGCAGATAAGACAGTGGGGTTTAAGAGGCTGTTAAGACAGACACATGAACATGCGGGGAACAGAGGAATGTGGATCATGTGTGGGGCAGAAGGGATTTAGTTAAATTTGGCAACACGTATGGCACAGACATCGTGGGCCGAAGGGCCTGTTCCTTCATTGTTATACGTTCCAACCACATCATGGCTGATCCAAATATACCCACTTACTCACCCTGGATCCACATAACCAATACCCAACGTACAGCTGGCGATCTCAGTCTTGGATGTTTCACCCACAACAACCAGAGACAAGATGGGCTGAGTGGTCTCAGCACACACCAGCCCACAGTTCCCCGAGGGGAACTTGGCTGAACTTGGGAAGGTGTTGGCGATAACTGTGGGAGGGGAGGCTGGTGAGGAACCCGCTGTTGCGAGCCCTCACAAAGAGTCTGCTAATCTTGGAGATATTTCACTCGAGCAACCTTCCCCTTTAATTTGGCAGAGAGAATATCCCCAAGGCTATTGGCATTCAGGCAAAATTTAAAATGCAGCATTGTGACAAATATTTTGGCATGTCCCCGTTGACTCTCACCAATTTTTACAGATGCACCACAGAAAGCATCCTATGCAGATGCATCATAGCTTGGTATGGCAACTGCTCTGCCCAAGACCACAAGAAGTTTCAGAGAGGTGTGAAAGCAGCCCAGTCCAGTACCACCAGGTTCAAGGACAGCTTACATTCAGCTATTATATTGGTATTGGTTTATTATTGTCACTTGTACCGAGGTACAGTGAAAAACTTGTCTTGCATACTGATCATACAGGTCAATTCATTACACAGTGCAGTTACATTGAGTTAGTACAGAGTGCATTGATGTAGTACAGGTGAAAACAATAACAGTACAAGTGTCACAGCTGCAGAGAAAGTGCAGTGCAATAAGGTGCAAGGTTGCAATAAGGTAGATCGTGAGGTCAGAGTCCATCTCATTGTATAAGGGAACCGTTCAATAGTCTTATCACAGTGGGGAAGAAGCTGTCCTTGAGCCTGGTGGTACGTGCCCTCGGGCTCCTGTATCTTCTACCCGATGGAAGAGGAGAGAAGAGAGAATGACCCTGGTGAGTGGGGTCTTTGATTATGCTGGCTGCTTCACCAAGACAGCGAGAGGTAAAGACAGAGTCCAAGGAGGGGAGGCTGGTGTCCGTGATGCGCTGGGCTGTGTCCACAACTCTCTGCAGTTTCTTGCGGTCCTGGGCAGAGCAGTTGCCGCGAACGGACATCTTATACGATAAAGGTGAACTCTTGATCTCTCAATATACTTTGTCATGGCCTTGCACCTTATTGTCTGCCTGCACTGCACTTTCTCTGTAGCTGTGACACTTTACTCTGCTTTCTTTTCCTTTTGTACCACCTCAATGTATTTATGTCTGGAATGATCCATCTGGATGGCACGCAAACAAAAGCTTCTCACTGTACGTGTGACAATAATAAACCAATTACCAACATCTTCTCCCCGAACCCAACTGAGAATGAAGGGATCACAGGCAGCATTAGACCAGAGCCAGGGAGGAAAGGGTTACAGTTCCCACTTGGGTACATGCACTAATAACAGCCAAGACTCAACTCTGCGCCAGGTACGTCTTGTGAATCAGCCCCGGTAAGACGTGGCCCTCCTCGATGTTGAAGTTGTCGTACATGCCGAAGACATTGGTGGGAATTACTGCTGTGAACATACGGCCGTGTTGCTCGTGGTAGCCCCTGAAAGAGTGGTCGTACGGTTAGTGAGAGGAGGCAATGCCACCCCGGCACGTGCAAACAGCAGCCACGCCGGCTGGCGCAGGGACAGTGTCCCTGTACGGGCGGTAGGGGGGGATGAGAGCAGGCGAGAGGAGGAAGTCAAACAGAAATGACAGCTACCGGTTCTGAATGTCAATCATTCTCTTGGCATAGGAATATCCAAAATTGGAACTGTGTGGAGGTCCATTGTGTATCTAGACAAGACAGAGAGAGAGAGAGACACATCATGGTCGAAAGCTTCGAGTTCATAGTTGTAAATATCACCAATTTGTCCTGGTCCAACAACATGGATGCCACAGCCAAGAAAGCTCACCAGCTACTGCCTCAGGAGGCTAAGAAAATTCAGTGTGTCCCCAATGACTCTCACCAATTTTTATCGATGCACCACAGAAAGCATCCTATCTGGATGCATCACAGCTTGGTATTGGTATTAGTTTATTATTGTCACTTGTACCGAGGTACAGTGAAAAACTTGTCTTACAAACCGATCGTACAGGTCAATTCATTACACAGTGCAGTTACATTGAGTTAGTACAGAGTGCACTGAGGTAGTACAGGTAAAAACAATAACAGTACAGAGTGAAGTGTCACAGTTACAGAGAAAGTGCAGTGCAATAAGGTGCAAGGTCACAACAAGGTAGATTGTGAGGTCAGAGTCCATCTCATCATATAAGGGAACTGTTCAATAGTCTTATCACAGTGGGGTAGAAGCTGTCCTTAAGTCTGGTGGTACGTGCCCTCAGGCTCCTGTATCTTCTACCCGATGGAAGAGGAGAGAAGAGAGAATGACCCGGGTGGGTGGGGTCTTTGATTATGCCGGCTGCTTCACCAAGGCAGCAAGAGGTAAAGACAGAGTCCAAGGAGGGGAGGCTGGTGTCCGTGATGCGCTGAGCTGTGTCCACAACTCTCTGCAGTTTCTCGCGGTCCTGGGCGGTGCAGTTGCTGTACCAAGCCGTGATGCATCCAGCTCTGCCCAGGACCGCAAGAAACCGCAGTGAGTTGTGCTGAGCTGTGGCCACATCACAGAAACCAGCCTCCGCACTGTGGACTCTGTCTGTACTTCTCGCTGCCTCGGTAAAGCAGCCAACACAATCAAAGACCCCACCCACCCCGGACATTCTCTCTTCTGCCCCCTCCCATCGGGCAGAAGATACAAAAGCCTGAAAGCACGTACCACCAGGCTCAGGGACAGCTTCTATCCCGCTGTTATCAGACTCTTGAACAGATCTCTCATTTGCTAAAGATGAATTTTGACCTCACAATCTTCCTCATCATGGCCCTTGCACCGTATTGTCTGCCTGCACTGCACTTTCTCTGTAACTGTAACACTTTATTCTGCATTCTGTTATTGTTTTCCCTTGTACTACCTCAATGCACTGATGTGATGAAATGATCTGTATGGATGGCATGCAGAACAAAGTTTTTCACCTGTACCTCAGTACATGTGACAATAAAGTAATTTACCATTTACCAAACTGACCATCAAGCCCCCACCTGAACTAATCCTACCCCAACCCATTTTATTCTCCCCACACTCCCATCAACTCCCCCCAGATTCTACCCCTCACCCACACACCAGGGGCAATTTCCAGCTGCCAATAATCCCACCAACCCACCTACCTTTGGGACGTAGGAGGAAACCCACTCGGTCACAAGGAGAACGTGCAAACTCCACGCAGACAGCGCCGGAGGTCGGGATCGAACCCAGGTCCCTGGGGCTGCACCAACCGTGCTGCCCAGGATGGTGAAGCAAGACGGAAGGTGTGACTGGGCTGCTGCTGTTTCTGACGTGCTCTTACGCACAGACTGCCAGGAGAGTTCTGGACTCACAATCCAGAGGCTGGTTCAAATCCCGGCTGGGGAATTAAAATCCAAGAAATTAACTACAGCCAATCCAAGGCAGACCCTGTCCCCTTGGCAACGTGCTGACCAATAGCTGCTGCAGGGATGGAGAACAAACCCTGGGCCAACCAGAAGGGGGCCTCAAGGGAAGAAAACAGCCCCTCGGAAGTTTGGAGGAGACCATTCCTCCCCTCAAGGCTGTGCTGTTAGACTGTGGCCACAACCCCCCACGCTTCAGGGTAGAGGGGGCAGCTTGGAGCACACAATACCCCTCTCCGGGGGTCCCACCACACTCGCACCCCCACCACTCCTGGGAGGGGGGGGGTTCCACAACATGTGCCCCCACCCCTCCCCAGGGGGTCTTACGACATGCGTGCCCCTCCCCAGGCCTGGAAGTTTGGGGGGGACAGGAATTCTCCTTTCCCAGGAGTACAATGCCCAGGATTGGGGGGGGGGTGGAGGTTTAATGAAGCATCGTGGGGGAGGGTCTCTCACCATGGTCTCATCGATGGGGTAGGTGGTCTTGTCGGGGAAGATGCAGGTGGAGAGGCAGGAGATGACCTTGGTGACGCCGTGTTCATGGGCCGTCTGCAGCACGTTGTCATTGATGTGGACGTTCTGCCTCTGGGGACAGAATGGGGGCAGGTCAGCAGTCAGCCCCCAGGGCACACCCTCGCTCTACCCCTCCCCCCAATGCCCCACCCACCCCACCCGGCAACACAACTGTGGCTGGCCAGCATACAGTCCCCAGGACCCACCCTTGTTCTCCACCCCCACCGCCCCTCTCTATTCCCCCCTCCCCCTCGTTCTCCACCCCCACCGCTCCTCTCTATTCCCCCCTCCCCCTCGTTCTCCACCCCCACCGCCCCTCTCTATTCCCCCCTCCCCCCTTTAAATGTTCACGTACCCGCCTCAACCACTTCCTCTGGCAGCTCGATCCACATACTGACCACCCTCTGGGTGAAGAAGTTGCCCTCTCAGGTCCCCTTTAAATCTCTCCCCTCTCATTTTAAACCCATGCGGATTTTTGATTCCCCAACACTCGTAAAAAGGGTAAACGCATAATCTATGCCCCTCGTGGTTTTACACACGTCTATCAGGTCACCCCGCAGTCTCCTACACTCCAAGGAATAAAGTCTTCACCACTGCTGGGGCAAAATCCTGGAGCCCACCCCTAGCAGCTCCTTCACCAGAAGGACCAAGGGCTTCAAGGCAGCAGCTCACCACCACCTTCTCAACGGCAAATAAGGGTAAAAGGGTAATTATCCTTTCATGAGGGTAATTATCTGGCCCTGTTAATCCCCTCCAGGGAGGGTATCTACAGTTCTTGTCCAGTTTGGACTTCACATGACCTCAGATCCACTGATGGGTCAGGTCCAGCCACGGTACAGTTAGTGATGGGGAATAACCACTGGGCTTTCCCGCAATTCCCGGATCTCTAGAACAGAGCTGTGGAGTGACACAGGGAACATTGGCTGCTCCACAAGATATAGGAGCAGAATTAGGCCATTCAGCCCATCGAGTCTGATCCACTAGTCAATCAAGGCTGATTTTATTCATCCCCATAACCGTTAATCCCTTTACCAGTCAAGAACCCATCAATCTCTGCCTTAAATACACCCAGTGACTTGGCCTCCATTCCCCTCTGTGGCAATGAATTCCACAGATTCACTGCCCTCTGGCTGAAGAAATTCCTCCTCATCTCAGTTCTAAAGGGACATCACTTCATTCTGAGGCTGTGCCCTCGGATCCCAGACTCTCCCACTGATGGAAACATCCTCTCCGCGTCCACTCTATCCACTAATGGAGATGTCCCCTCACTTGACCCCCAGTCACGCACAGTGCGATATTCGACACAGGCTCACCCAGAAATCCAGGTTGTACTTCATGTTGCGGAAGAGCCCGCCTACCATGGCCGCCAGGTGTATGACGTGGGTGGGTTGACACCGAGCGAACACCGCCCTGGTTTCCGCCGCGTTCCTGCACATCGAGGAAGAACAGAACTGCATTTCCGGGGCTCCAGTCCGTCACCGACGGCAACAGAACCCAACCCGACAGCGGACGCCCCCTCGCCACAGGAGTGCCCGAGAAACACCTGCCCTCCACGGGAAGATGACACCGCAACACAGCCTAGGTTTTCGTGTGACTGCAAATGTGCGAATGGGCTCAATTGGAAGTAGCAGAGGGCGATGGTAGAAGGTTGTTTCTCGGACTTGAGGCCCGTGACTAGTGGTGCGCCTCGGGTCGGTGCTGGGCCCATTGCTGTTTGTCATCTATATCAATGATTTGGATAAGAATGTGCAAGACATGGTTAGTAAGTCTGCAGATGACACCAAAATAGGTGGTGTTGACAGCTAAGATGGTTCTCAGGGTTTACAGAGAGATTTTGATCAGCTGGGTAAGTGGGCCGAGGAATGGCAAATGCAGTTTAATTCGGATAAAGCGAGGTGTCACAGTTTGGGAGGTCAAATGAGGGTCAGACTTTCACAGAGAACGGCAGGGCCCTGGGCAGTGTTGTAGAACAAGAGGGACCTCAGAGTACAAGCACACGGTTCACAGAAAGTGGAGTCACAGGTAGACAGGGTGGTGAACGTAGCATTTGGCACCCTGGCCTTCATCAGTCAGGGCACTGAGTTGGGATGTTGGTGAGGCCGCATTTCGAATATTGTGCTCAGTTTTGGTCACCCTGCTGTAGTAAAGATGCCACGAAGCTGGAAAGGGTGCAAAGATTTACAAGGATGTTGCCAGGACTCGAGGGACTGAGTTATCGGGAGAGGTTGGGCAGGCGAAGACTTCATTCCTTGGAATGTAGGAGACTAGAGGTGACCCTATAGGAGGTGTATAAAATCATGAGGGGCTTGGATTTGTGCATTCACCCTCAGTCTTTTCAGTAGGGAAAGAGAATCAAGAATTAATAAGTTTAAGGTGAGAGGGGAGAGATTTAAAGGGGACCCAAGGGGCAACTTCTTCACCGAGGGTGGTCAGTATATGGAACGAGCTGCCAGAGGAAGTGGTTGAGACAGGTACAATAACAACTTTAAAAGACACTTGGACAGGTACATGGATAGGAAAGGTTTAGAGGGATGTGGGCCAAACATGGGCAAATGGGACTAGCTTGGATGGGCATTTTGGTCAGCATGGATGAGTTGGGCCGAAGGGCCTGCTTCTGCACTGTGTAAATCTATGACTCCACCCAGCTCCCACAGCAGAGACCCAACTGCCCAAAGGCGGGGGGGGGGGGGGGGTTTAAGACACCCCCATCAGCCAGTTACCACCCAGAGGCCTGGCACAGGCTGAGGGGCAGGGGATGGGCCGAGTGGCCTGCTGGAGTGGAGCACCCCCTCCCCACTGGGGTGGGGCCACTGGGCTCCCTTGTCCCAACCCCATCACCCCCCCCCCCCTTCATTCCCCATGAGGACACAAGATGCCCAGTGGATGGTTGAAGCATTGAGACTCCCACATGTCCAAGGTCCATGGGCCACCCCCACCACTACACTTGGGGTCAGGGGGTGGGAGTAGGTTCCAGCCAATGTCCCACCCCAGGAGTGTTCCCTCCCCAGCCCGCCCCCAGACTCACGTCAGATCCGCATCTTTGGAGGACAGGAAGGTCCACTCCTCACTGGGGAGCGCCTCGCCGCCCTGCACCAGCTGCTCAATGGCTCTGCCCACCAGGCCGGAGCCCCCGGTCACCAGGACCCGCTTGGGACCCGTCCCGTTACTGGAGGTCATGTCTGCAGCACGGGGGGGGGGGGGGGGGGGGCGATCAGTGACACAAGTCTACCCACTCACACCCCTCCCCACACAGCCTGCCCCTCCCCTCAGTCCCTCCATGGGCCCCTCCCTCAAACACACCGCCCCCCCCTCCACACACCCTGCCCCTCCCTCCATGGGACTCCCTCAGACACAACCCCCCAAACTTCCCATCCACCACCCCCGCCCCACACACCACCCCCCCAATCCCTCCATGGGCCCCTCCCTCAAATACACCCCCCCTCCACACACCTCCCACCCCTCCACACACCCTGCCCCTCCCTCCATGGGACTCCCTCAGACACAACCCCCCAAACTTCCCATCCACCACCCCCGCCCCACACACCACCCCCCCAATCCCTCCATGGGCCCCTCCCTCAAATACACCCCCCCTCCACACACCTCCCACCCCTCTCTCCATGGCCCCCCCTCAAATACACCTCCAAAACACACCACCCCTCCAACACACATCCCACCTCCTCTGCCCCCCCCACACACACCCCACCCCTCCTCTCTACACCCCCCCGCCTCACCATCTCCCTCCCACCCCCCACCAGTGGTACCACCAGTGAGCCCACTGGGTGAGTGTGGATGGTCTCACTGCCCAGCTGGGTCAGGGTAGGCAGTGAGGGAAGGAACCTCCACAGGAACACCTGTGGGTGCCACCACCGCTACAGGTCCCGTCCCCCACACCAAGGACACCCCCACCAACGGTGGCACCAGTCCTACTGAATGGGACCGTCTCGGAACATCTCAACACTGGGCACCCAGGAGCAGCAGCTGAAATGTTCACCACACTCTGTAACCCCACGGGCTGGTACATCCCATCCCCAGAGCCCGGCGCCAGTCCTGGCTCAGTGAGGGGGTCAGGGGGCACGTTGGGAGCAGCACCAGGTACGCCCAGACACGGTGAGGGACCAGCCCTGGTGAAGCTCCAATACTGGACCATCCACGCAGTAACCTGCAAGAACAGTCTCCAGTGGACAGAGCCACACATTCCCGCAGCGAATGGACCAGATCAAAGGTCTGAAGTACCAGACATCTTGTGACAGAACAGTACAACACAGGAACAGGCCCTTCGGCCCACCATGGTGTGCTGAACTAATTAAGCTAATGGCACCTAATCCCTTCTGCCTGCACTTGGTCCAGATTCCCCCATTCTCCACACATTCCTGTGCCTATCTAAGAGCCTCTTAAACACCTCTATCATATCTGCCTCCACCCCCACCCCTGGCAGCACATTCCAGGCACCCACCACTCTCTGTGTAAAAGACTTGCCCCGCATATCCCCTCTCACCTTAAATGTACGCCCTCTGGTATTAGACATTTCAACCCTGGGGAAAAGACTGACTGTCCACCCTATCTATGCCTCTCATAATTTTATAAACCTCTATCAGGTCTCCCCTCGGCCTCCGACACTCCAGAGAAAACAACCCAGGTTTGTCCAACCTTCCCTTACAGCTGATACTCTCTAATCCAGGCAGCATCCTGGTGAACCTCCTCTGCACCCTCTCCAAAGCCTCCACATCCTTCCTGTAATGGGGCGACCAGAATCTCATTGTGAATGATGGTGGACCATCGAACAGGTAACGGAGGAGGTTGTTCCATCCTCGGCGATGGTGGGGCCAGCACACCAGTGACAGAGACCAGGCTGAAGCATTCGGAAGCGCGCTCAGCCAAAAGCGCGGAATGGATGATTGATCGCGGCTTCCTCCCGAGATTCCTGCCGTCACTGAACCCGGTCTTCAGCCGGTTCAATCCACTCCGGGTGGTATCCAGGAATGGCAGAGAGCATCAATCACAGGAGAGGCTTTGGGACTGGACAATGTCCCAGCTATTGTACTGAAGACCGGCACCCCAGAAGTAGCTGTGACTCCAGCCAAGCTGTTCCTGTACGGTTACAGCACTGGCATCTACCCGACAATGGGGAAAGTTGTCCAGGGACGGCCGGTCCACATAGAGCAGGATAATCCAATCCGGCTAAATACTGCCCAGTCACTCTGCTCCGAGTGTACCTACTCACCAATAACCTGCTCACTGATGTCTGATTTAGGTTTCACCAGGACATCTTGGCTCCAGACCTCTGGGTCCGGATCAGTTTATTGTCACACACACCAGGGTGCAATGAAACTCCTTGCTCGGGTGAAGCTCACAGAGCGAACCGCGTACACGGGAATAAGAAACACAGCAACAGATACGGCAACGAGTGCAAAGCAATGGAAAGGTGCGGCGTACGGCCGCGCACTCTGAGGTAGCGCAAAAAGAAATGCTGAAGCGACAGTAATGGGAGAGGTAGATCTGAGGGTTCGAGAACGAGGCAGCGCCGCCGGGAAGGGGGTGTGACAGCGGGGACTGGTTCACGGCTCTGACAGCAGTGGGGAAGAAGCTGTTCTTCAGTCTGGTCACCTGGGCTTTCGAACTCCTGTATCTTCTCCTAGACATCAGGAGAGAGAAAAGCAAATGGCCCAGGGTGGCAGGCATCCGTGACGATACTGTCAGCCTTCCTGAAGCAACGCACGGTGAGGAGGGACTGGATGGAAGGTGAGAAGCAAAGTGCTGAATCCCAGAGGTGGGATCAGAGACTGCCCTGGACATCAAGAGGACATCTGAGAGAGTGTAGCAGAAGAGAGCCCTGGTAAAACTGGTCAATGGGCATAAAGGGGGAAATACTCCAACGATTGGACTCCCACCATGCGGAAGGGGAGACGGTTGCCAGAGGTCAATCCTCCCAGCACCATCTCTGCAGGAGGTCCTCAGGGTAGTGTCCAAGGACAAACCATCACCTTCATCAACGACCTTCCCTCCATTGTAAGGTCAGAGGCAACGACTGCACAATGTGCCACTCGCAAGGACAGGGAGGAGATGCCGGAACCGGACAGGTCCCAGAGCACTCGGCAGTACATAGTTTGGAGGAGAGACCAACCAGCCTTTAAAACCAAGGTGATGCGTTTAGGATGAGAGAATTAGGCAGGGAGGAGAGGAGGATCTCTCTCCTTCATCATCACTGGGTCTCAGTTCCCAACAGCGCTGTGGGAGTGCAGTGGTTCGAGAAGAAAGCTCTTCCCCACCCTGGGAACAGACGATTGTAAATTGGTTTATTATTGTCACATGTACTGAGGTACAGTGAAAAGCTTTGTTTTTCATGTCATCCATACAGATCATTTCATCACATCAGTGCATTGAAAGCAATAACAGAATGCAGAATAAAGTGTCACAGCTACAGAGAAAGTGCAGTGCAGGCAGACAATAAGGTGCAAGGCCATAACGAGATAGAGTGTGAGGTCAACATCTTATCGTACTAGGGGACCATTCAACAATCTTATAACAGCAGGATAGAAGCCGTCCTTGAGCCTGGTGGTACGTGCTTTCAGGCTTTTTTATATTTTGCCCAATGGGAGGGGGGGAGAAGAGAGAATGTCTGGGGTTGGTGGGGTCTTTGATTACATTGGCTGCTTTACGGAGACAGCGAGAAGTATAGACAGAGTCCATGGAGGCGGGGCTGGTTTCTGTGATGCGCTAAGCTGTGTCCACAACTTTCTGCAGTTTCTTGGGGTCACGGGCAGAGCAGTTGCCCTACTAAGCTGTGATGTATCCGGATAGGATGCTTTCTATGGTACTGGCCTTGCCGGCAACACTCACATGCAGTGAATGAATCAAAACAGAGTAACCGGACTCACCAGAGATCCCAGCCTCGATCTGTTTCACACAACAGCAATACATTAGGATGGAGACACAGGAGACTACAGATGTCCAATGCACACAGCTTTACACTGCAGCTGTGTCTCCGAACAGGCAGTCACCCAGTCCCATTGTAATGCAGGAACTGGGGCAGCCAAACACACAGCAAGAAACAGCAACAAGATTCAGGAACAACCAACAGCAGCCTTCAGATCAGGCAGAACTTCACCCCTTCAGCTTCAGAGCCAGTCACTCCGATCAACAGCTTTGGCACAATTGTTCACCCGCAAGGTGACACTGACAGCAGTGTAGGGCCGTCTCAGTACCACACAGTACAAGCAAACCCGAGCAGGAGGAGGCCACTCGGCCCATCAATCCTTCCTCCCCATTCAACACGATCATGGCTGATCTACACTGGCGTCAACTCCTCCTCTGCGCCAGTTCCCCCAAACCCTCAACTCTTCACATATTTACCTCTCTGTACCTTGAACATGAATGATCGGCCTCCACCTCCCTTTCCCCCCTCCCTCCCTCCTCTTCCTCTCCTCTCTCCCACCACACCCCACCCCCATCCCTCCTGTCCTCCCCACCCCTCACCTCATCCCACCCCCTCCCTCACCCCACCCTCACCCATATCACCCCCACCTCCTTCCCCCTCCCCTCCCCCACCCACCTCCCTCCTCCACTCAACTACCCCCTCCCCTCAGCACCTCCCCTCCCCCTCTCCTCTCCCCTTCCCCTCTCCTCACCCTCCCCTCCCCCCCCTCTCCCTCCCCCTCCCTCCCCCCCTCTCCCTCCCCCTCCCTCCCCCCTCTCCCTCCCCCTCCCTCCCCATCCCTCACCCCCTCTCCCTCCCCCCCTCCCCCCCTCTCCCTCTCCCCCTCTCCCTCCCCCCCTCTCCCCCTCCTCCCTCCCCTCCCTCCCCCCTCTCCCCCCCCTCCCCCCTCCCCTCCCTCCCCCCTCTCCCCCCCCTCCCCCCTCTCCCCCCCCCTCTCCCCTCTCCCCCCCCCTCTCCCCCCCTCCCTCCCCCCTCCCCCCCTCTCCCTCCCCTCCCTCCCCCCTCCCCCCCCTCCCCCTCCCTCCCCCTCCCCCCCTCCCTCCCCCCTCCCCCCCCTCCCTCCCCCCTCCCCCCCTCTCCCTCCCCTCCCTCCCCCCTCCCCCCCTCTCCCTCCCCCCTCCCCCCCTCTCCCTCCCCCCTCCCCCCTCCCCCCCCTCCCTCCCTCCCCCCTCCCCCCCTCTCCCTCCCCTCCCTCCCCCCTCCCCCCCTCTCCCTCCCCCCTCCCCCCCTCTCCCTCCCCCCTTCTCCCTCCCCCCCCTCCCCCCTCCCCCCCTCTCCCTCCCCCTCCCCCCCTCTCCCTCCCCCTCCCCCCCTCTCCCTCCCCCCTCCCCCCCTCTCCCTCCCCTCCCCTCCCCTCCCTCCCCCCTCTCCCTCCCCTCCCTCCCCTCCTCTCCCCCTCTCCCCCTCTCTCCCTCCCCTCCCTCCCCCCCTCTCCCTCCCCTCCCTCCCCCCCCTCCCCTCCCTCCCCCCCTCTCCCTCCCCTCCCCTCCCTCCCCCCTCTCCCTCCCCACCCTCTCCCCCTCTCCCTCCCCACCCTCTCCCCCTCTCCCTCCCCATCCCTCCCCTCCCTCCCCATCCCTCCCCTCTCTCCCTCCCCCCTCTCCCTCCCCCCCTCCCTCCCCTCTCCCTCCCCCTCCCCTCCCTCCCCATCCCTCCCCTCCCTCCCCCCCTCTCCCTCCTCTCCCTCCCCTCCCTCCCCCCCTCTCCCTCCCCTCCCTCCCCTCCCTCCCCCCCCTCACCCTCACCCTCACCTCCCTCACCCTCACCTCCCTCACCCACTGCGGCTCCCGACCTTCTTCCTGCTTCGCCACGTGACGCGGATGTACAGCCGGATTCGCCACCACGCATGCGTGTCCGCCGCGCAGTGCGCCACGGGAGTTGTAGTCTGCGGGAGGTGACCCCCCCCCCCCCCGCCGGAGCTGAGGGTCCGGGACGTCCCGCAGCGACCTTGTCCCAGCCCGGACGCGAGGTCTGTCCTGCTGCAGCACCGCGCCGGCTGGGCGTGTCCGCAGCCAGTGCAGCATTTTGTTCAGTGGGGTGGCAGGGATTGCACAGCAAGATCCCATAAACAGCAACGTGACAGGTCACCGCCTGATAAGCACTGACTCCATGTCCCGGGGGTGACTGCGTTGCTCTTCAAAATAGCATCACCCTCCACACCATCGGGGGAAAGGCATTCCCCAAGCCATTAGAGCCAGAATCAGGTTGATTATCACTGACTTAACATGACATGAAATTTGTTTCAGGGCAGCAGTGCAGCACAAAGACATAAAAGTTACTATAAATCACAAAAATAAATAAATAGTGCAAAAAAAAAGGAATAACGAGCTATTACTCTGAGCTAATTCACTGGCTGCTATGAGCAGGTAACGTCTCCCGGTGACCCTGAGTCCAGTCATCCCTCCACACCCGGAGATAACCGGTGGAGGCAGAGCTTTTATAGTGGGGGGAGTAACAACCCAGATCGGACGGGCGCTTTGCAGAACACAACACAGGGCAGTTCAGCACAAGAACAGGCCCGTTGGCCCACAATGTCTGTGCTGAACACGATGCTGAATTAAACTACGTATGGGCAGGTTAATTTGGGTTTAAAATGGGAGGCGCGGACTCGTTGGGCCGGGAGGTCCTGTTACCACGCTGTAAATAAAATTCAAAAATTTAATTTTAACTCTGCCTGCACCTGCATTCCCTCCGTTCCCTGCACATTCATGTGTCTGTCTAACAGCCTCTTAAACACCACTATTGTATCAGCCTCTACCACCAGCCCTGGCAGCCAGTTCCAGGCACCCACCGCTCTCTGTGTAAAAATCCTGCCTCACACATCCCCTTTAAACTTTCCCCCTCTCACCTTAAATGCCTGTCCTCTAGTACTTCACATGGACCAAAGGGGTGAATCCCACCCAGAGGTGAGGTTAAAATGAGTCCCCTTTGACGTCAAGACAATGTCTGACTGAGTGTGGCATCAATGAGCTCTGGAAAAACTCGTCAGTGGGTGTTGAGGGGCAGGCACTCCAGTGTTCAGAGTCATACCTCACACAGTGGTCGTTGGAGGTGGATCAGCCCTGTCCCAGGACATTACTGCAGGAGGTCCTCCCAGACTGACCATCTTCTCCAACCATCATCATATCAGAGGTGGGGATGTTTTCTGATAACTGCACCATGTTCAGTTCTGTTCGCAGGTCCTTAGCAAATGCAATACATGCAGGAAGGTCTTGATAGTATTCAGGGATGGGCTGATCAGTGACAAGTAACACTCATAGAGTCACACAGCACAGAAACAGGCCCTTTGGCCCAACTGGTCCATGCTGACCAAGATTCCCATCTAAGCTCGTCCCATTTGCCAGTGTTTGGCCCACATCCCTCTGAACCTTTCCTATCCGTGTACCTGTTCAAGTGCCTTTCAAATGTTGTTAATGTACCTGCCTCAACCACTTCCTCTGGCAGCTCGTTCCATATACTGACCACCCTCTGGGTGAAAAAGTTATTCCTCAAGTTCCTGTTAAATCTCTCCCCTCTCACCTTAAATCTATGCCCTCTAGTTCTTGATTCCCCAACCCTGAGAAACAGACTGTGCACATTCACCCCTCAATGTTCTACACCTCTATAGGATCACCCCTCATTCTCCTACACTCAAAGGAATGAAGTCCAAACCTGCTCAACATCTCTCCATAACTCAGTCCCTCGAGTCCTGGCAACATCCTCGTAAATCTCCTCTGCACTCTTTCCAGCTTAATAGCATCTCTCCTATAGCAGGGCGGCCAAAACTGAACACAATGTTCCAAATGCGGCCTCACCAATGTCCTGTACAACCGCAACACAACATCCCAACTCCTATACTCAGCGCCCTGACAGATGAAGACCAACGTGCCAAATGCCTCTTTCAACACCTTGTCTACCTGCGACTCCACTTTCGGGACACAAAAGTGCCAGGTAAAGAGAGAGAAGGTCCAACCACTGCCCTTGACACTCAATGGCATCCTTCTTCTGAGGTAGTAACCTTGGGATCGAGGATGACTTACTTCCACTCCAGTTTGTGGGTCTGTGACTGATGAGGCTGATGTAGCAACCACAGACACCACTGCAGATGGAGCGGTGGTGGCTGAGTCATGGCAGGTTGTGAGTTGGTGCGGGTCTATCCACTCTGGGGCCACCTGGAATACACCTGTCCCCTAATGGTTCCCACTCCCACCTCCTTTACTCATCAGAGTCCAGCCCTCTGTGTTCCTGCTTATCTCCCTCCGTCAGCTGTCTCCTCTGTAAAGTGTCACAGCTACAGAGAAAGTGCAGTGCAGGTAGTCAATTAGGTGCAAGGTGATAACGAGGTAGATTGTAAGGTCAAGAGTCCATTGAACTAGGGGACCGTTCAATAATCTTATAACAGCGGGACAGAAGCTGTCCCTGGGCCTGGTGGGACGTGCTTTCAGGCTTTTGTATCTTCTGCCCGATGGGAGGGGGGAGAAGAGAGAATGTCCGGGGTGGGAGGGGTCTTTGATTATGTTGACTGCTTTACCAAGGCAGCGAGAAGTATAGACAGAGTCCGTGGTCACCGCTGACCAGAAACTCACCTTGACCAGCTGTGTAAAGAACATGTCTACAAGAGCAGATCAGAGGCTGGGACCCCTGCAGTGAGGGACTCACCCCCTGACACCCCAAAGCCTGTCCACCATCGGCACCTTGATGTTCTTATGTTTGGCGTGACCTGCCTAGATTGCAGCAAACAGAAGCTTTCCCTGTATCTCAATACATGTGACAATAATAAACCAATATACCAAATATGTGGCCACAAGAGCAGATCAGAGGCAAGGAATCCTGTGGAGAGTAACTCACCTCCCAACTCCCCAGAGCCTGTCCACTATCTACAAGGTTCAAGTCTGCAGTGTGCTGGAACATCCTCCACTTGCCTGGAGAAGATCAGCTTCAACAACACCCAAGGAGCTCCACACAATCTGGGACAAAGCAGCCCACTGCTCTGACACACCATCCACCAGCCTAAACACTCCCCCCTCCAGCACCGGTGAACGGTGACTGCAGTGTGCACCCTCTACAAAGTGCACTGCAGTCACTCACCCAGGCTGCTCCAAATCCACCTCCCAAACCCACAACTCAACCACCAGGGCAGCAGGTGCCGGCGAACATTGCCACCTCCAAGTCACACACCAGCCTGACTTGGAATTATATCGTCGATGCGTCATTGTCACTGGGTCTGCACTCTGGAACTCCCTCCCCAACACCACACTGGGAGCACCTTTACCAGAAGGACTGTGGGGTTCAAGAAGGCAGCTCACCAACAAAGTCAGACAGCACAGAAACAAGGCCCTTCAGCCCATCCTGTCATGCCATCAAAGTTGCCCGTCTAAGCTGGTCCCATTTGCCCACGTGGCCCATATCCCTCTGAACCTCTCCTACCCGTGTACCCGTCCAAATGTCTTTTGTTGTAACTGCCCCAACCACTTCCTCTGGCAGCTCGTTCCATATACCCACCACCCTCTGGGTGAAAAAGTTGGCCTTCAGGTCCCTCTTAAGTCTCTCCCCTCTCACCTTAAACCTGCGCCCTCTTTTTAGTTCCCTTTGCCTGAGAGAAGGACTGTGTGCGTTCACCCGATCTATGCCCCACATGATTTTATACACCTAAAAGATCACCTCTCAGTCTCCTATGCTCCAAGGAATAAAGGTTAGGATGGCAGTAAATGCTGGCCTAACCAGCAATGCTCAAATCCTGGAAAATAAATATGTTTTTCAAAAAAATCAGCTCTGTTTCGGTTTTGTTGAAGCAACACCCTGCCGCGTCAGCTGTAATGTTGGTGATTTGCAGTGAACGACGAGCTGCACATCCACAGGTCGCCAGCAGGCGGTGATGTTGCCCCAAGAAGGGCAGGTCCTGGAGCGAGACGCGAACTGCTGCAACGTCTGTAGAGGCAGAGGGATGGTCAGCGTCTCGGGCCGAGACCCTCCGTCAGGACGCTGCCTGACCCACTGAGTTCTTCCAGCAGCAGACGGCGATGAGGAGGCGTACAGGAGTGAGAGAGATCGGCTGGTTGAGTGGAGTCACAACAACAACCTCGCACTCAACGTCAGCAAGACCAAGGAACCGATTGTGGACTTCAGGAAGGGGAAGTCGGGAGAACACACACCAGTCCTCATTGAGGGGTCAGTGGTGGAAAGGGTGAGCAGCTTCAAGTTCCTGGGTGTCAACATCTCAGAGGATCTGTCTTGGGCCCAACACATTGTTGCAATCATGAAGAAGGCACGTCTGGAAGTTTGAGGAGATCTGGTATGTCAACAAAGACTCTTGCAAATTTCTACAGATTCACGGTGGAGAGCATTCTGACGGGTTGCATCACTGTCTGGTATGGAGGCTCCAATGTGCAGGATCACGAGAGGCTGCAGAGGGTCGTAGACTCAGCCAGCTCCATCACGGACACAACCCTCCCCACCAGTGAGGACACCTTCAAGAGGCGGCGCCTCAAGAAGGCAGCATCCATCACTGAGGACCCTCACCATCCAGGACATGCCCTCTTCATTTTCCTACCTTCGGGGAGGAGGTACAGGAGCCTGAAGACCCACACTCAATGATTCAGGAACAGCTTCTTCCCCTCCGCCATCAGATTCCTGAACGGTCCATGAACTCATGAACACTACTTCATTATTCCTTTTTTTTGCACTTGCACTGTACTGCTGCTACAAAACAACAAATTTCATGTCATCTAAGTCAGTGTTAATAAACCTGATCCTGATTGTGATTCGGTTCATAATTTGCTCCAGGTTTTAGTCTCTGGTGTTTCTGGCGCAGGTCCTGACCTCTCCCGGGAGTTGTCCACTTGACCAGGGTCTAAGGTAACTCCACACACATCCCCCGCCCCACCGCACGCCTCCCCCTCCAGTCAACCAGCCGACTCCTCACCCCACCCAGCCCTCTCCCACAGAATCCTTTACCCCGACCACAGCCACCACCCCTCATTGTTCCACCTCAACCCTCAACTCCAGCTCCCTCTCACCTCACCCTATCCCACTCCAGCCCCTCACTCAGAGGCAATCACCCCCCTCCACCTCTCCTCACCCTCCCTCCTCCCACTTCACCATTCAGCACCACCCCAACTCACCTCTTACCCTCATCACCCCTTCCCCCACCTCATCCCTCACCCCCAACGACCCCTACCCTGCCCACCTCACTCTCCCCCACCCCTCCCCTAAACATCCTCCCCAGCCCCTCCTCCCCACAACCCCTCCCTCAGCTCCCTCCTCCTCAACTGCCCACCCCGCCCCTCCTTCTCTCCCCTACGCCTGTTCCCTCCCCAATCCTCCCCTTCCCCCCAAACTTGCTTGACTCCCTCCTCCACCCACGTCCCCTCACTCCCACCTCGGAGGGGGGGGGGGTCAGGATGCAGCATTGAGAGGATGTCGCAGGGAGAAGGGGCATCTCCCGGAGACAGCAACATTTTACCCCTCGGGGAACCGATCATAAAACTCAGACAACCCAGCACCCTGGCAGTTTGGTGGGTGCCAGAGCCACGGGAATTCCCGACAACTGGACGTTAGTTCTGTTCATATCCCCATAGCCCAACACACCTTTCATTCATGTCTTCCAGTGAACGGCTTGGGATAACTACACACACACACACATGCACACACAGAGCCACACACGCAAAGACACACACACAGACACAGACAGAGAGAGAGAGAGAGAGAGAGAGAGACACACACACACACACACACACAGACACAGAGACACACACACAGCCACACACACACCACACACACACAAAGACACACATACAGGCACACACAGACACATGAACACACACACACACATACAGATACACGCACAGACACCCCCCCACACACAGATCACACACACCCTATACACCCACATACAGACACATGCCCACACACACACACACACACCCTACACCCCAATACACCCCCAACCTTCCATCACACCTTACCCATACCCCAATCAACCCCTCACCCAACCAACCCAGCCCTTCCCCCACAGAATCCCCCCCCCCCGCACTCCGACCATCACCCCTCCCCCCATCCCACCCTGTCCCCCCTCCCCCCACCAACTCAGCCCCCTTACAGTCGAGTTTGCAGGCAGCTTGGTAACCGGGGCCGCGGAAAGTGGGAAGGGAGGAGGGTGACCGTCACCCAGAGAGCCGGGTGCCGAACCATCGGGATTACCGGACCATCGGACACCGGATCATCGGAGCGTTACTGCGTTCACCGTTGAACCGGCCGAGGTTTTGGCTGCCGTGTTTGTTTCCACGCTGGCTGTGGAGGGTGGGTGTGGGGGGTGCCTTGTGTTCTGAGGTTGTTCCACGGCTGTGTATAGGAAGAGACTGGAATGCGCTCAGTCCACCCCACAGGAAGCGAGGCTGGTCCCCGGGTCCCGGACTGCAGCGGGAGGTGTACATGATTTTAATTACACTACACGCCTGGCTGAAGCTTCAACACGCCCTTCATTGTAACGAGCCACAGGCTCCAACGCTTCACTTGACACCGAGAGATTCACCCCTGAGCCGCACTGTAATAATTGTATCATCTGCTCATCACGTCTGCAGACTTCCTGAGGATCCTTTCCACAGCGACGTTACCCCCCCCCCACCCTTCCCCACCTCCCCTCTTCCACCTCGCCCACCCCTATATGAGCTGCTTGTTCAACGGTCAGTGCTCACCATCGAGGATATCCACGAGAGGCGATGTCTCAGGAAGGTGACATCCACCATCAGGGACCCCCACCATCCGGACCGTGCCCTCTTCTCGATGCTGCCACCAGGCAGGAGGTCCAGGAGCCTGAGGACCCCACACCTCAAGGTTCAACAACAGCTTCTTCCCCACTGCTGTCAGGTCCTTGAACCCACCTGGACAACCCCAACACTGCCTCAGACTACGCTTTTCTCAGCTCGCACTAACGTTTTTTGTTGTTCATCGTGTCGTGTAAATTATGTTCTCTTAAGTTTATGTAATTTACGTTTGTAATGTACTGCTGCAGAAAGCTAATTTTATGGCATTCACACCCTGTGTGTGTGTGTGTGTGTGTGTGTGTGTGTGTGTGTCTGCGATAATAACCGTGAACTTGAACCTTCAGAAGCCTCCGAGGGAGAGAATTCCAAAGATTCACCACCCTCTGGGTGAAGTCTTTCCTCCTTGTCAAAGTTTGAAACAGTCTGAATTGTGTTTGTTTGTCTAAGTTTGAAACAGTCTAAGTTTGTCGAAGTCCTTTGTTCTGAGACTGTCGGCCTGGTTGCAGACTGCTCGACCAGGGGAATTGTGTTACCTGCACAGCAAAACTCCGATAACCTGCTGTCTATGTGGAGATCCCAGTGGTTTGGCAGCCAGCTCTTCCTGCGGTCCCTTGAAACTCACCGGCCCTTGTTATCCTCGCATCTTTTTAACTTACTAGGTTCATTGGAAAGTTCTCAATTTCATGAATACATAGTTTGTCCCCGGTTTACCTTCTTGTTCTGAACTCCCCAACAGTGGAATATGTACTGTCGCTCCCACGTCCAACAAGGCCGCTCTTCGATCTGATCTCCTCAGGAGGACTGAGGCCGGGTGTTTCTGGAGTCGATGATTACGTGGCTTTTAATCACTGCACAGATCTCCACAGAACATTGTGTGCAGGAACCGGCTATTTGACAGAACTAGTCCACAAGGGTATGTGTGCTCTTCACCCATGCTCTCTCCTACCTTCTGAGAGAAGGTACAGGATCTTGAAACAGAGACACAAGAGATTCTGCAGATGCTGGAATCTGGAGCAACACACACAAAATGCCGGAGGAACTCAGCAGGTCAGGCAGCATCTATGGAGGGAAATAAACAGTCGACGTTTCGGGCCGAGACCCTTCATCAGGACTGGAAAGGAAGAGGGCAGAAGCCAGAATAAGAAGGTGGGGGGAGGGGGAGGGGGAGGAGCGCACACAGGCAGGGGACAAGTGAGTCCAGGTGAGGGGGAAGACGTAAGAAGCTGAGAGGTGATAGAAGAGGCAAAGGGCTGAAGGAGGAGGAATCCGGTAGGAGAGGGCAGTGGACCATGGAATAAAGGATAGAGGAGGGGAGGAGAGGAGATGGGCAGGTCATCAAGCGGGGGAAGGGAGCCACAGGAATAAGGGAAGACAAAGGAGTGGGGGGGGGGGGGGTTACCAGAAGTTAGAGAAATCAATGTTGAGGCCATCAGGTTGGAGACTCCCAAGGTGGAATATGAGTTGTTCCTCCAACCTGCGTCTGGCCTCAACGTGGCAGCAGAGGAGGCCGTGGACAGACATGTCAGTGCGGGAGTGGGATGTGGAATTGAAATGGGTGGCCACCAGGAGGTCCTGGCTGTTGTGATGGACAGAGCGAAGGAGCTCGATGAAGTGGTCACCCAATCTGTGTCGGGTCTCACCGATGTACAGGAGGCCGCACTGGGAGCACCGGATGCAATAAATGACACCCTCGGACTCACAGGTGAAGGGCTGCCTCACCTGGAAGGATTGTCTGGGACCCCGAATGGTGGTGAGGGAGGAGGTGTAGGGACAGGTGTAGCTCTTGGTGTGGTTGCAGGCATAAGTGCTGAGGTCCTCCAGCACTTCTTGTGTACAGGATCTTGAAAGCCTGGAAACCCAGACCCAAGAACAGCTTCTTCCCCACCTCTGAACCACTCATCTCTTTCACATTCCCTTCCCGGTGGTGCTGCCACCTTCTCAGACTCTTAATTCTACCTCTTTAGCATTTCTTTCTGTACTACTTCTACAAAACTCTGGTTAGACCACACGCAGGGTACTGTGTCCAGTTCTGGTCGCCTCATTATAGGAAGGATGTGGAAGCATTGGAAAGGGTGCAGAGGAGATTTACCAGGATGCTGCCTGGTTTAGAGATTATGGATTAAGAGGAGAGACTAAGGGAGCTCGGGCTTTACTCTTTGGAGAGAGGGAGAATGAGAAGAGACATGATAGAGGTGTACAAAATATTAAGAGGAATAGATAGAGTGGACAGCCAGCACCTCTTTCCCAGGGCACCAATGCTCAATACGAGAGGGCATGGCTTTAAAGTAATGGGTGGGAAGTTCAAGGGAGATATCAGAGGGAGGTTTTTTACCCAGAGAGTGGTTGGGGCATGGAACGCGCTGCCTGGGGTGGTGGTGGAGGCAGGTACATTGGTCAAAGGATGGACGGTAGCATAGTGGTTAGCACAATGCTTTACAGCACCAGAGACCCGGGTTCAAATCCGGCCACTCTCTGTAAGGAGTTTGTACGTTCTCCCAATGTCTGCGTGGGTTTCCTCCGGGTGCTCCGGTTTCCTCCCACATTCCAAAGACGTACAGGTTAGGAAGTTGTGGGCATGCTATGTTGGCGCCGGAAGCGTGGCGACACTTGCAGGCTGCCCCCCAAAAATCACTACAGAAAAGATGCATTTCACTGTGTGTTTCGATGTACAAGTGACTAATAAAGATCTTATCTTAACAAATTCAAGAGATTGCTAGATAAGCATATGGAAGAATTTAAAATAGAGGGATATGTGGGAGGAAGGGGTTAGATAGTCCTAGGTGATGTTTAAAAGTCGGCACAACATTGTGGGCTAAAGGGCCTGTATTGTGCTGTAGTGTTCTATGATGATACTTCAGATTGCCCCTCAGACTTTGCACCATTCTGTTGTCGTCGCTGTGTTTATTATTACCACGTATACTGTTCACTCCGGGAGCTTCATGCGAACAAGGAATTTCATTGCACCCTAGTGTGCGTGACAATAAACTAATCTGAATGTTCATTGATGGTTGATCCCGTCTCCCCTTCCACATTCCGTGTGGGAGCAAGTTCCTCAGTCTCAGCACTCTCTGGAACAAGCAGTCTCCGCTGCAGTCCCTGTTTAATTTCTTGGGGCCACCATTAAGTGAACGCTCTTTTCCACAAGCACAAACACTTGCTGTGTCCAGCGAAACCTTTGATCATTTTAACAACCTCCTTCAGGCACCTTAACTCGAGGGGCTCTACAGTCTCCTTCCATGTCCCATGTCACCTCAGCAGAAACACGTCAATAATAAGACGGAAATGTTTAGTGAATTATGACAATTGAACATAAAAATGGAACTGCGGATGCTGGAACCTGCAGCACAGAAAGCTGCTGGAGGAACTCAGCGGGCCAGCCAGCAGCTGTGGAGGTAAATTGACGGTCAACGTTTGGGGTTGGAATCCTTCATCTGGACTGAAAGAGGGGAGATCGTCGGTATAAAGAGGCGAAGGAAAGGGATGGGGAAAGCACTGGCAGGTGATAGGTGGATCCAGGTGAGGGGGAGGTGATTGGCAGATGGGAGTCAGGTGGGGGAGGGAAGGGTGGAGGTAGCGATAGAGGCTGGGAGGTGAGAGGTGGAGGTGACAGAGGGCTCCAGATGGGGGGATCTGATAGGAGAGGGAGGTGGAGCATGGAGCCAAATAAGGGAGCCTCGGACATAAAGTGCATTTTGGCTCTTTACTGGTGCCAGTCGTTGTCAGCCTGCTGTTTGCTTTATCCATGTCATTGACATCAAATATCAACTGCTCCTCTCTCCACAGATGCTGCCCGGCTTGCTGAGTGTTTCTGATATTCTCTGATTTTACTTCAGATTTCCAGCACCTAAGAAAAGATTTCTTTATTATGTACATCAAAACACGCAGTGAAATGCATCTTTTGAGTGGAGTGTTCTGGGGGCAGCCCGCAAGTGTCGCCACGCTTCCGGCGCCAACATAGCATGTCCACGACTTCCTAACCCGTACGCCTTTGGAATGTGGGAGGAAACCGGAGCACCCGGAGGAAACCCACGCAGACACGGGGAGAACGTACAAACTCCTCACAGACAGCGGCTGGAATTGAACCCGGGTCGCCGGCGCAGTAAAGCGTTACACTAACCGCTACACTACCGTGCCTGCAGTAACATCTGGACCAGAGGAGACTCCACATCTGTCACAGACAGGCGAGTTAAAGTAACCAGGAGAAACCAGAGGGTTTTCATAACTTGTTTATTTGTTATTCACACAACATGGAGCCTCTACATTTCCATGTGTTATAATTACAGAGTCAGGCTGACATCACGCATTGCTTTAATCCCTGCAGCCTCCTCCAACCTGGGCTGCAGAGCTCGAAGGTCAAGCATTGTGCCCAAACCCCCCTCTCCGCCATCAACAGGGGAGCGGGTGCCGGTCGATGTAAACGCGCCAAGTTCCTTGCCCACCCCCCCTGCACTGCCCACCGGGTCGTCAGCCGCTACCTGGCTTTTAATAAATAATAAATCTCAATTCTTCAAAGTCAACATATAAAACTGGAGAAACTTTACAGCGAAATTAAACAACAAAACATTTACAAAGGTACATGTATAATCCGAATCTCCTTAAAAAAAATCCCTTACATGCAGGCAATTGTTCGATGTGCTTCCATGTGGTTTAAGAAACCTTCATTTTCTTTACACGATTCTCCTGTGCGGAGTGGTTGTAGTTTTCTTGTTTTATACAGTAGAAGCCAAGAGCCATAGAGTTGTACAGCACAGAAACAGGCCCTTCAGCCCACTCTGTCCATGCTAACCTTCCACCCATCTACACTAATTCCATTTGCAACCATTAGGACCATATCCTTTGACAAGGGAACTAAGGGGTGCAGAGTCTCAGCAGAGAGAAACCCCTTGTGGCTCCTTGCCCACTCTACACCACAGTGAGAGAGAAAAATCCCAATCGCCACCCTCATTCCTTTTACACCGTCAGTACCCGCTGTCCGTGTCCACACACAGAATCAGTGCCTGTGCAGCGTACCCAAATGGTGGTCAGGTAACAGGTATTAGGCAGTAGGTCAAACATCAGTGGTCCTGGGCCGGGCAAGTCCCAATTACCAGCAGAAACTGTAGCACAACCACTACAAAACACACGGGTTCCCGTGCTTCCCACCTGTCTGTTTTAAAAAATAAACATGCTTCGAATCTTGCCCCCATGATGAGTGGGACGGGTGATTCGTGGGTTACACCTCCCCCAAACTCCCACCCCCTTCGTGCATGAAGATGCTGCGGTCAGCATCTCTTTACTGTACAAATATATAAAAAAAACTCTGCACACACTCTCTGCCAACCTCTGCTCTGATGCGCTACGCCCACATGCGGAGTGGGAGCTGCCTTTGTACACTGGCCTGTCGCTGTGCTCTCCACCCACCATTGCAACAGTGGAGAGGCGATTCCCGTTGTAAACGTGGCCGTGGAAAGGGATGATAAGGATGCGGGTCAGGGAAGGAGTGAGTGACGTTAAGGGCAGGGGGAAAGGCTGGGCTCTGCTCCCTCAGTGTGAGGGGCCAGAGGAGATGTAAGTTTTCGACTGAGGAATGGACAACTGGTTCACGCTGAGGGCTGTGCCAGACGTCACGAGGACCAGACCTGTGGGAGTTGAGGGGATTTGTCTAAATACCTCATCGTAATCACAGCCTCTAGTTCTGGCTTGACTGGACCAGAATATGCAGATACCTACGGGAGAGACAAGACCGTCACTCCCACTGGCAGGGCGGGGCGACTTCTGTGGATGATGGGGAGAGATCTCTGCTGGATGAGACGGGAATTGTTCTCAGCAGGAGTTCTGGTTTCTGCACCTTTCCATCAGGGTGAAACCTGCCCACCAAACCAGGTCAGCGAGCTGGACGTCCGAGCTCGAGAGGACCCCTGGGACCACCCTCGCACAGCAGGTCCAAGCAGAAGGGGTACCACTCCCTACTGGGGCACCATGGGCATGGGCAAGAACTGCCAGCCTTGGCAAGAACCATCACATCCTGGGGACCGGAGGGAGTGAGGGATCTCCCTCATTATGGGGGGAGCTGAGGGGGGAATCAGCTGGGGCAGGGAGGTAACATCGGACCTCGATTAACAAAGCACTAGAGCAAATCATGAATGCAACATCTTCTCCCTCCTGGACAGACCCCAGTCTGGGGCACCTCAGCTGATCCCAGACTGGGATGGACAGAGCCCCCAAACTCAGGGCCTTAACCTTCAGATATTTCCATCAACGCGCACAATTTATGGAGTTTCCAATCTCTTTAAAAATGTAAGCTTCACGAGAGTGGGTTTGAACAGAACATCTAACAGCGTTCCATTCCCGGCAACGCCAGGGCATTGCGACTGCCGGCAAGGCGCCTCTGATCGTGCCGGTGTTTGGTAATTTTGGCAAGGCAAAGAGCTTTGACAACAGGTCCCACGGGCAAAGCCCTCAAGTGAACTCTGGGAGACTGACAGGAGGGGGTGGCGTGAATATTCGCTGGTCACCGCTGGCTCACTCCCCAAACTCTCAGACTCCCGCAGGTTTGAGGACACTTTAGAGACTAGCCCAATAAATCCTTGTATAAAACCCTCCCTGTAATCTTCAAGCAGTCCACTTTGTGAGGTGTAGTCACATAATACGGCAGCCAGTTCGTGCCCAGCAAGATCCCACAAAGGACAATGTTATATGAACCATAAGGCCACCCCCAGGCTGAGATAAATATTGGTCAAGGTGACTCCTGACCAACATCAGGGAGCACGGTTACAGAATGGCTAGGTAATTGGACTTGTATCTAGGGGCGTGAGTTTGATTCATAGCAGCTGGGGACCTGAATTCAGTTCAATAAATGAATCTGGAATAAAAAGCATGTCTTGGTAACCATGAAGCTATCAGATTGACATAAAAATCCATCTGGTTCGAAGGAGGAAATCTGCATCTGTACCCGGTCTGGTTGTATGTGAAATGGCCATGAAACCACTCAGCTCAGAGCCAATTAGATCCTGCTGGTGACACATGAATTCTGCAAATGAATAAAAAAACCTCTATTGCTCTTCCTCAGACAGTCTCAAAGCTCATGCATACAAAGTCGCCAGGAGTAGTGGGAAACTGGAAGATTGGGAAAACTTTAAAAAGCAACAAAGAACCACGAAGCAAGCCATAAGGAAAGATATATTTATAAAGTTAAACTAGCACAAAATATAAGATAGCAAAAGTATTTTAAGCAGAAAAGGGTGGCTAAAGTGAACGTAGATCCCTTGGAAGATGAGAAGGGGGAATTAATATTGGGTAATGTGGAAATGGCCGAGGCCTTGAACGATTATTTTGTGTCGGTCTTCATGGTGGAGGGCACGTCTAACATGCCAAGAGAGATGTTATGGATGCGATGGGAGGTGAGGACCTCGATACAATCGCTGTCACTAAAGAGGTAGTGATGAGCAAACTAGTGGGCCTAAAGGTAGACAAGTCCCCTGGTCCAGATGGGATGCATCCCAGTGTACTGAAAGAAACGGTGGAAGTTACAGTAGAGGCGCTTGTCATAATTTACCAAAATTCTCTGGATTCTGGGCAGGTCCCAGCAGACTGGAAGACAGAGAATGTCAAGCCACTGTTTAAAAAAGGATGTAGGCAAAAGGCAGGTAACTATAGGCCAGTTAGCTTAACGTCTGTTGTCGGGAAAATGCTTGAAGCTATCATTAAGGAAGAAATAGTGAGAGATCTGGATAGAAGTGGTTCCATCAGGCAGACACAGCATGGATTCAGGAAGGGCAGGTCCTGTTTGACAAACTTACTGGAGTTCTTTGAGGATATAATGAGCGCAGTGGATAGAGGGGAACAGGTGGATGTTGTATAGAAGGCATTTGATAAGGTGCCGCATAAAAGACTTGTCCATAAGGATGCATGGAGTTGGGAGTAATGCATTAGCATGGATAGAGGATTAGTTAACCAATAGAAGACAGAGAGTTGGGATAAATGGGTGTTCCTCTGGTTGGCAATCAGTGGTGAGTGGGGTGCTGCAGGGTTCAGTGCTGGGCCTGCAACTGTTCACGATATATATATTAACGATTTGGAAGAGGGGACAGAGTGTAGTGTATCTAAGTTTGCTGAAGACACTAGTTTGAGTACAAAAGCAGATTGTGCAGAGGATGCAGAGTCTGCAGAGAGATATAGATAGGTTAAGTGAGTGGGCAAGGGTCTGACAGATGGAGTACAATGTTGGTAAGTGTGAGGTCATCCACCTTGGAAGGGAAAATAGGAGATCAGATTATTATTTAAATGGCGAAAGATTGTACCATGTTGTTGTGCAGAGGGACTTGGGAGTCCTTGTGCATGAATCGCAAAAGGTTGGTTTGCAGGTACAACAGGTTATCAAGAAGGCAAATGGAATTATGGCCTTCATTGCTAGAGGGATTGAATTTAAGAGCAGGGAGGTTATGCTGCAACTGTACAGGGTACTGGTGAGGCCACACCTGGAGTACTACGTGCAGTCCTGGTCTCCTTATTTGAGGAAAGATGTACTGGCTTTGGAGACAGTGCAGAGGAGGTTCATCAGGTTGATTCCGGAGATGAGGGGTTAGCCTATGAGGAGAGATTGAGTCGCCTGGGACTATACTCACTGGAATTCAGAAGAATGACAGGAGTTCTTATAGAAACATATAAAATTATGAAAGGTATAGATAAGAGGGAGGCAGGAAGGTTGTTTCCACTGGTAGTGAGACCAGAACAAAGGGACGTAGCCTCTGGGGGAGTAGATTTAGGGCGGAGATGAGGAGAAACTGCTTTTCCAAGAGAGTAGTGAATCTGTGGAATTCTCTGCCCAGGGAAGCAGTGGAGGCTAACTCATTAAATATATTTAAGACACAGTTAGATAGATGTTTGCATAGCAGGGGAATTAACGGTTATGGGGAAAAGGCAGGTAGGTGGATCTAAGTCCACGGCCAGATCAGCCATGATCCTACTGAATGGCGGAACAGGCTTGACGGGCCAGGTGGCCTCCTCCTGCTCCTGTTTCTTACATTCTTATATTTCAAGGATTTTGCTATTTTACCTGAGACACCAGAGGCCACATCCAAAGGATGAAACTGTTCTGTCAGCCCAGATTTTTTGACTAACCACCTCTGACTAACAGGCAATTCAATTCTGTTATGTAATATTTTAATAATTTTATTTATGTTTAAAACCTTACTTTAGGAATGAGGAATTTCAGTTACTGAAAAAAATGGAATTTTTTTTGTTTTAACAAAAAATTCTTGGAGAAATACCAGTGATAAATATTTAAAATACAATGATATAAGGAAGGTTTGTGGCTCGGATATACATGCAGGCTTAAGGTTTAAACGATATGTCAATGTCAGCTCATTTCCCACAGTGTCACACACGGAAGGTCAACTACTGTTTTAGAAGATTGGAAGTGTTAAACCATGAAAAATATACTGAATATATATTTTGGTGCCAAGAGTAAAGCTGTCAAGATTCAAAGCTTCAGAGGTCATTCAGAGTTTAGTTGTTGCTTGCTGAGAGGAATGTGTTGATTGGAAAGGGCTCAAAATCAGTGTTCAAAGCCAAATGTGCAACTTTTAAACTTCTTAAAGTTTAAATTGAGCAGTTACAAGAAAACAGATATGTTAATACAATGGGTTTTGTCTCTTATACTTCAAGACTGGGGGATAGTTAATACTGACACAGTGCAAGAAAAGATGCGATTGTTTTCTAGTAGGCATGTCGATTGCAAATGGATTGCAATATAAAAAATGAGGTGCATCCTTGCTACCTGGAAGCATCCTGGGTCAGGCCCAACTCAGTGTGCTGCAGGTCCTTCTGATCCCATGTTTCAAAAAAGATACAGAGTTTTTGGAAAAGGTGAAAAAAACTGGAAGTATGGAACTAGTGCCGGGACGGTGTCACGATCAGAAAAGACTGAACGGTTCCCTTATATGGTGAGATGGACTCTGACCTCATGATCTACCTTGTTGTGACCTTGCACCTTATTACATTGCACTTTCTCTGTAGCTGTGACACTTTACTCTGTACTGTTATCGTTTTTACCTGTACAGCCTCAATGCACCCTGTACTAGCTCAATGTAACTGCACTGTGTAATGAATTGATCTGTACGATCGGTATGCAAGACAAGTTTTTCACTGTACCTTGGTACAAGTGACAATAATAAACCAATACCAATGCCAATACCAATACATGTGGGGCTTTTCTCTGGGAAGGAGATGAGAGAGGGATGGACTGGGAGTTCTTTAAGCAGGGAATTTGCAGTGTGGAAAAGATATCCTCCCTTGAGCTGACATTAGGAAAACTTCTTTATGCATTGATTAAAATGAAGAACCTATTACCATCAGGAGAAGATGGAGACACAAGAGACTGCAATGCTGGAACCTGGAGCAACACACAAGATGCTGGAGGAACTCAGAGGGTCAGGCAGTGTCTGTGAAGGGAAATGGACAGTCGACGTTTCGGATCGAGACCCTTCATCTGGATTGAAAGAGCAGAGGGGAGAGAGCTGGTATGAAAAGGTGGAAGGAAGGGGAGGGGCAAGAGCTGGCAGGTGATGGGTGGATCCAGGTGAGGGGGGGGGGGTGATAGGCAGATGGAGGAGAGGAGAGTGGGCTGGGAGGTGATGGGTGGAGGTGAGGAAGGGCTACAGATGATGCAATCTGATCGGCGAGGAAGGTGGAGTGTGGAATCAAGTAAGGGAGGTGAGGAGGGCAGATGGGAACAGTGGGGGGAGGGGGCCCAGTGGGAGGGGTGTGTGGGTAACGGGCAGATGGAGGAGGGGAAAGAAACAGGGTGATGGGGGCTGGGGGGGGGTGTAGGAGGAACCGGGTGGATCAGGAGGAGAGAGAAAAGAGACAGAGGGGGAGCAGGTTCCCTGAAACTGGAGAATTCAATGTCCATGCAATTGGGTTGTAGACCACCTGGGGGAACATGAGGTGCTGTTCCTCTGATAGGGGATGGGGACGTTGTACAGGGATACAAGGGCAAGATGGAAAATCACCTGAGGGAGAAAGGTTTTGAAGGGTATGGTAGTTGAATGAGGTAACAGCAAGCGGGGAAGACTCATGCGGAACTTAAACACCAGCAGAGCCAAAGTATCTCTTTCTCTGCTATTAATTCAGTGCAAGCAGTTCATTGTTGTGTACCAGTAGGGCTGTTGTACTGTAACTGATTCTCAGTCATTGTTACCTTAAATAAATGGCTATTGACTGATTTCTTTCCAGGTCACTGGTTTTAGAAGGTGACCGCTCTCAGGTTTCAGGCTTTCTGCTGTGTTATCTCGACCCTCTAGGTAACCACACAGTGGGAGTGTGGCCCAGTGTTGCTGAGCAACGGTATTACAATCCAATGAATTGTGCGTTAAAGCTTTAAAAATTAAACTCAGATAATGCGGAGCCGAGAACACACCGTCCCAAGCCCATCTGCAGCACCAGAACATCAGAAAAGCGTGGAAACATGCAAAGGGTGTAAGGGAGTTATTCAAATGCCTGTGCATCACGAGTTGTGTGAAGTCTGACTGAGAGAGTCCAGGTAGCACAGAAGTGTTGTATAGATCACATGTCCCGAGGGGCTTCACTGCTAACCATGGACATCAAATCAAAGGATCAGAATCTCCAGAGGAACTGATCCCATCTCTCAACCCACCATCCAATGCAAGGTCACTCTGATACAGCTCATTCCCCACAGGGACAACACCAGGTCTCAGTCACATCCCCCTCCCCATTTTTGACTGGGACCTTGCATCGTATCAGATCAACCTTGGGATAGGAAGGAAGTTTTGTGAAAGTTACAATGAAGCAGGGGCTGGGCTTAGAGCTACTTCAGGAATACAGAAGGGACTCTTGCTCCATCCACCTGCTCCTCCCCAGCTTCGGGATTCAGAGGCCTCTTCTTCTGCTAGTTTTTATTCATGGACGTTTGGCCATTGCGTGACTTTACGTGTGTTTCCAGTGTAAAACTTGCACGGCAACCCTCTCTTGTAACACCTTAACAAACCAGACAGGTAAAATTTTCATTGTCACACCTGATCACATAAAGACTGAGGGTTATAGCAAAGTGAGGGCCCTGAAAGGTCTGGTCTAGGTCTGGTCCACAGGAGAAAAGCTTCACCAGCTATGGCCTCAGTCTACAATTTTATATTATAATTACTCCCAAGAGTTTTAACAGAGGACCACACATGTACAGTGGGACCTACAAACTAACATGGCAAGATTCCTGAGGACACAGCAGGAATATTGACATTCCCTGAATATTGGTCTTCCATCCATGTTACGGAGATAGTCCTGGCATGGGAGTCAAGACCAAAAATGGACAATGAAGCAGTGGTGTTCGCCAAGAACAGGAGATGAAGTGCACACCACAGGCTAGGCAGTGAGCTGGTGTTCAGTCCGAGGGATGTGCTGGGAAAATTCAGACGTGGTTGAGGTGGTGGATGCCGGATTACTGGACAATGAAGATCCACTCTACAGCAATGTTATTCACATCTGCAACAACTGCGTCTAACCACACTGTTGGATCTCCTGATGTTAGCTTTCCAACTGATGGTGGTGCCTGGAACCAGGAGCCCCGTGCTGTGTTCAGTTGCTGTGAGAAATGGGTCAGCATTCAGTAACAGCATCCCGAAACCATCTGAGCACCTGTAAGTGTGCACTGGTGGGTAACATTAGTCGATGGGTTACAACAGGACCACGCCTCGTGTTCTAAACAAGACTGTCCCAGACTCTCACCGCTCTGATATATTGGTGATGGAACATCTTGTACTGAGGAACAAGGGACCCTTGGTTTCTGCTTGGGAGTATGGCAGCTGGGTGCGACCCCATCTTGCAGATGGAGAATATTTTACTCAGCCCAGGTTAATACAGGCCCTTCTGTGATGAGAGAGAGAGGCACTTGGTGTTTCTGGAGGAGCTGGGGAGAGGGAATGGTGAGGAATGCGTGTAAGTCAACCCCTCACCAGAAGGTTTAACATCAAACTTCCAGAGTGGTGCAGCGAATAGAGTTACTGCCTCACAGTGCCAGAGACATGGATTCGATCCTGACCTCAGGCACCGTCTGTGTGGAGTTTGCATGTTCTCCCTGTGACTGTGTGGGTTTCCCCTGGGTGCTCCCGTTTCCTCCCACATCCCAAAGGAGTGCAGGTAGATGGGTTAATTGGCCGCTGTAAGTTGCCCCTAATGTGTAGGTGGGTGGTAGAATCCTGGGGGGGAGAGTTGATGGGAATGTAGGGAATCAAGAACTAAAGGGCATAGGTTTAAGACTGGGGGGAGAGATTTAAATAGGAACCTGAGGGGCAGCCTTTTTACACAGAGGGTGCTCAGTATATGGAATGAGCTGCCAGAGGAAGTGGTTGAGGCAGGTACATTAACGATGTTTAAAAGACACTTGGACAAGTACACGGATAGGAAAGGTTTAGCGGGATGTAGGCCAAACACGGGCAAATGGGACTGGCTTAGATGGAAATCTTGAACAGCATGGAAGGGTTGGGCTGAAGAGCCTGCTTCCGTGCTGTATGACTCTGTGAGGGGAGAATAAAAAGGGATTACTGTAAACGAGAGTTGAGGGTCGGCATGGATTCGTTAGGCCAAAGGGCCTGTTTTCATGTTGTGTCACTCTATGACAAAGGCAGTCAGGTATCTAAGACATACCTGACTGCCTTTCAGCATTCCCTTGAAACATTAACAGTTGGCTATCTTGGGCTTGGGCCTGGAGGAGGGAGCAGGTGCTATATAGATGAACAGATGGTGGTACACACCATCGGCACCAGCCTAGCTCTGTATGTGGTGGACAACACCCTCAGCGGAGTTACCACTGATCGTACAGAGCTCACACCTGGTGGAAAAGCTAATGATGGTGTGACCCACCTACAGATGTAAAACAGATGGGGGGCTGTAGAGCAGTGACTAACTCAAGGGGGGCAGGATCTCCCAGTCCCAGGGGCACTTCAGCATTTGGTAGGGTAGAGTTTGCATTGATTTCTTGCCGTTTGCTTTTAACCAACGGTTGCTGATAGAGGTCAGAGGACCGAAGACTTATGTCTTACCCACATAAAAGATGTATGTAACATGGCTAACTTGATGTTCGACACGTTACATACACGTAACATACATCCTTTATGTGGGTAAGAACCAGCGCCATTCATTCACAAACCCCAGCAAGCAAAGAGGTGTTGATGTTCCTTGGGGGAAGAGGGTGGTGCTGAGAAATCTCGTCACTTTGAGTTATTATGATCTGAACTAGCAACGTCAGCCGAGTTGGAGCTGCTGCCTCTGCTGCCTCACACACCGTCGGCACCCAGGCGCAATCCTGACCTCTGGGGTGCTGACCGTGTGGAGTTTGCACGCTCTTCCTGTGACTGTGACTTCCCCCTTCCCCAGGATGTGCTGGCTGGGAGGGCAATTGCTGTAAGTTATAGGTGTGGGGGGGGGGTTGAGAAATTGGTGGGAGTTGAGGAGCCTGTTAAGGAGAAGAGGTTACAGGGAAAAATAAGAGCAGGTGAGAGAGATGGGATTGCTAGCATAGATGTGATGGGTACAATGGCCTCCTTTATGTCAGAGTAACAGAATGGAGCACTGGGATATGGTGAATACTTTAGCTCTATGGCTGGGTAGAGGTGCCTTACAAGCTTGGAAGATAGCAAAGTGATTTTAGCATTCAAAGGTCAGTACATCATGCAACTTTCCGATACAAATGCTGGTGATGGAGGGTCCATCAGACACATCAGCACATCTCTGTGTAACAAAGAAAGAAAACTACAGTGACTCTCTGCCAGAATCTGAATGATTGATGACGGTTCACGTGACCACGTTGTCAGGGGACTGTTGGAAAGTCTCAGTCCCCAGAGGTGCCAACAGGCCACATCCAATGAAGCCCTTGAACTGCTGGAGACAACTGGATAAATGCTTCACATGAGAGACTCCCCGGTCACAGGGACTGGGCTGGAGAGGGTTTAGAGGACCTCCCTCAGTGTTATATTTCCTCGACAGTTTCAAAAGATGAGCTCACTCTGCAGAAGAGTGAATGGCAGTGCCTGATTACTTCAACCTTATGCAGTCTCCAGGGTTACAAGGCCATAGACTGACTTTCCAAAGGCACTGGTTTATGTAACATAGCTGAACCTTAGAATGGCCACGCATGTAAGGAGGGACTAGGGTGCTCTGTAACAGCTGCAATCTGGGTAAGGCTTTCAAGGTTAGGCCTGGCAGTCGCTGATACACACGACTGCTGGGTGTCAACAGCTGGAGACCAACCACCAAATTTTTTCAGTTATTCACAGCATACTCATGGGTCTCACAGGAACAAACCCAATGTCTTGCTGCCTTGGCCACTGATGAAATATGTGTCCAACTGAGTTGGTTAAAGGAGAAGGTCGCTGTAGCACCTCTACAGTCACTACGGATACGGGTCAACTCAGCCCAAACCCGCTGGTCCAAGTGACTCCAGGAACCTCTGTCTTTGCAGTCCAAGGCACCATGTTAGGGTCTGGGTGGGCACTGGAGCTTTCAGATGGGGGTGAAGGGAGGGGGCGCACAGAAGAGGGAAGGATGGGAAAACTTAGTTGGATGGCTAAAACCTGCTGACCAGTACCACCACAGAAAGCAAGAACCAATGCTAGTCTCCAGCATGGGTTCCAAAAGCATGCAGCTTGTCCAGGGAAGGGGATATTTAGGGTGAGAAGGGGATATTTAGGATGGGAAGGGGATACTTAGGGTGGGATATTTAGGACGGGAAGGGTATATTTAGGGTGGGAAGGAGATATTTAGGGTGGGGAGGGGATATTTAGGGTGGGAAGGAGATATTTGGGGTGGGAAGGGGATATTTAGGCTAAAAGGGGATATTTAGGATGGGAAGGGGATATTTAGGATGGGAAGGGGATATTTAGGATGGGAAGAGGATATTTAGGGTGGGGAGGGGATATTGAGGATGGGAAGGGGATATTTAGGATAGGAAGGGGATATTTAGGGTGGGGAGGGGATATTTAGGGTGGGGAGGGGATATTTAGGATGGGGATATTTAGGGTGGGGAGGGGATATTTAGGGTGGGGAGGGGATATTGAGGATGGGAGGGGGATATTTAGGGTGGGAAGGGGATATTTAGGGTGGGGAGGGGATATTGAGGATGGGGAGGGGATATTTAGGGTGGGGAGGGGATATTTAGGGTGGGAAGGGGATATTTGGGGGGGAGGGGATATTTAGGATGGGAAGGGGATATTTAGGGTGGGGAGGGGATATTGAGGATGGGAAGAGGATATTTAGGGTGGGAAGGGGATATTTAGGATGGGAAGGGGATATTTAGGGTGGGGAGGGTATATTGAGGATGGGAAGGGGATATTTAGGGTGGGGAGAGGATATTTAGGATGGGAAGGGGATATTTAGGGTGGGGAGGGTATATTGAGGATGGGAAGGGGATATTTAGGGTGGGGAGGGGATATTTAGGGTGGGGAGGGGATATTTAGGATGGGAAGAGGATATTTAGGGTGGGAAGGGGATATTTAGGGTGGGGAGGGGATATTTAGGATGGGAAGAGGATATTTAGGGTGGGAAGGGGATATTTAGGGTGGGGAGATTATATTTAGGATGGGAAGGGGATATTTAGGGTGGGGAGGGGATATTGAGGATGGGGAGGGGATAGTTAGGGTGGGAAGGGGATATTTAGGGTGGGGAGGGGATATTGAGGATGGGGAGGGGATATTGAGGATGGGAAGGGGATATTTAGGGTGGGGAGGGGATATTTAGGGTGGGAAGGGGATATTTAGGGTGGGGAGGGGATATTTAGGGTGGGGAGGGGATATTTAGGATGGGAAGAGGATATTTAGGGTGGGAAGCGGATATTTAGGGTGGGAAGCGGATATTTAGGGTGAGGGGTTATTTCGTCTGGAAGGGGATATTTAGGCTAAAAGGGGATATTTAGGGTGGGGAGGGGATATTGAGGATGGGAAGGGGATATTGAGGATGGGAAGGGGATATTTAGGGTGGGGAGGGGATATTTAGGATGGGAAGAGGATATTTAGGGTGGGAAGGGGATATTTAGGGTGGGGAGATTATATTTAGGATGGGAAGGGGATATTTAGGGTGGGAAGGGTATATTTAGGATGGGGGAGGGATATTTAGCTGGTAAGGGGCTTCACAGACAATCAGAATGGTTAGAGCATGGAAGGAGACCATTTGGCCCATTGAGTCATGCTGGCTTCATGTGAGAACAATCCATCCGTCCCACACCCCACTCTCTGTCCTTAACCCTGCTAATTCTTTCATTCAGGCTGAGCCCTTGTTGGAACACCACTGTTGAATCTGCCTCCACTTCTACCCCTGAAAATGCCTTCCAGTCCACAGCCACCCGCTGTGGAAACAGTTCCTGAGCTAAATCCAGATGTGTGAGAGGGAATGTAGGATCGGGGGCAACATGGTGACGACTGTATGTAACTCAGAAAATGAATATTCTGATCTGCTGGTTTCTCGTTCTGTGACGGGGAACTGTGATCCACCACATGTACAGAGGACATTGAGCTTATACTGTTGAGGGATTATCCCTTGAAACAGAACATGTTCAGTGTCTGCAGAAGCTCTACACATACCCCTCTGTGTCTAACTGAGCTTTTTACAACTGGCCTCAATATCCACTGCAAGCCTCCCACTGAAACCTTGCATGCTACCCAGGCAGGACTTGCTTCTACATGGACAGTGATTGGGAACTGTCCGACAGCTTCAGTGGTTAACACGTAGTTCCGATTTCAAGTATTTCTGGGGAATGTTATTTTCCTAATTAAACACAGGGAGGAAATTGCAAGCAAACATTTTCTTTTAAAATGTAGAATCCATTCCTGATCAGCAAGCAAATGAGCTGCAGGCCCATTTATGGAATGTGTGATTCCCAGATTATATACCTGTGCTCATTTCCTAACATTCACTACAAATCCAAGGAAGCTTCAGACCTGCTCCATCAGACTAACTTTGAAAGCCCTAAACCGGGCAACTGGAGGACAGCATCAGCGAACAGGCTACCAGGCACCTCACTGGGGCAATGCTACACTTACCTTGAGCTCAAACAAGAAACAAATTGATACTTGGTTGAAAAAAGTTCCAGATTATTTAGAGAGAATAACATGGAATTAACCAATCCTCTTTAAAAAATAAAAGTCCAATATTTTGAACTTTGTGCAAGTAAAATTTGAAACAACATAAGGCTTAGAATAATCTCGGCTAAAATTCACAGCAGAACACGGAATGGAAGAAACAGCAGTGAAGTAAACGGAATGAGGGCATCTCCCCACGTGAAGGGTGTCCTTTGTTTTGCTTTAGCCCTGTATAATTAAATGCTATAAAAATAAAGTTACTTTATAAAGTGGTTTAAAAACCCAAGTACGAATGCTAAACTAAAAAATAAACTATTAGTAAACTTGTGCCACAGGTGGGGATGGACCTGGATGGGAGCATCATACACAGAGGACAAATAAAGCAGCTTCAAAACCAGCATCAAAATTTACATATAATACCTTTTTTTTCATTTTTTTCCCTTTTTTTTATAATTTAGACAACACCAACCAGTAAGGGACTGGCAAGAAGACCTCAATTCGGTATAAACAAATGCAGACACATTTTTATACAAGGCTTATCTTTGTATTTTTGTTGATAATTTCTCTTCAACAGGTAAACTGGCCTTGCTATAGCACATCTTCCATGAAGCTTGTGTCCAGGTGTTGAATGAGCACTCGCAGGAAGGACATTTCTTTCCGTGTGTTCTCGAATATGATCCTGGGGTTGTTGGATTGGCAGCGGAGGCAGTTGGGGGCCATGACCATGGCAAGGTTGTTGGCGTCCATCTTGGTAACGGAGACGTTGGCCGGTTGGGCAAAAATCTGATTGCCAGCAGTCGAGGAAAGAGGGGAAAATGAAATTAATTAGGCAGATTTAATCTTTTCTCCTTCAACCAAATTTTTTTCCTCCATGGCAGCCAAAAGCATCCTGCCAGGATGCATCATGGCTTGGTACGACAACTGCTCTGCCCAGGACTGCAAGAAACTGCAGAGAGTTGTGGACACAGCCCAGCGCATCATGGACACTAGCCTCCCCTCCAAGGACTCTGTCTTTACCTCTCGCTACCTTGGTGAAGCAGCCAGCATAATCAAAGACCCCACCCACCCGGGACATTCTCTCTTCTCTCCTCTCCCATCAGGTAGAAGATACAGGAGCCTGAGGGCACATACCACCAGGCTTAAGGACAGCTTCTACCCCACTGTGATAAGACTATTGAATGGTTCCCTTATACGATGAGATGGACTCTGACCTCACGATCTACCTTGTTGTGACCTTGCACCTTATTGCACTGCACTTTCTCTGTAGCTGTGACACTTTACTCTGTACTGTTATTGTTTTTACCTGTACTACATCAATGCACTCTGTACTAACCCAATGTAACTGCACTGTGTAATGAATTGATCTGTATGATCGGTATGCAAGACAAGTTTTTCACTGTACCTGGGTACAAGTGACGATAATAAACCAATTCCAATTTCTCAGACAGATACCATTCAGTTCTTCCAACCTGTCTTCCATTCAGAGGAAGCGGACAGCCTCCAGTGGATGTAGAGTCAGGGTGTCATACATCAGGGAAACAGGCCCTTCGGCCCACCGAGTCCGGGCTAACCATCAACCACCTATTTACACCGATCCTACACTAATCCCATTTTTTATCCTCCCACATTCCCGTCAACTCCTCCCAGATGCTACCACACACCGATACACTATGGACGATTTATAGTGCCGAACTAACCTACTATCCTGCATGTCCATGCAATGTGGGAGGAAACTGGAGCATGGAACACAGAACAGTACAGCACAGGAACAGGCCCTTTGGCCCACCATGTCTGTGCCGACCATGATGTCAATTTAAACTACACATCTGCCTGCATATGATCCATATCCCTCCATCCCTGCCTATTCATGTGCCTGTCTAAATGCCTCTTAAACATTGCTATTGTATCTGCCTCCACCACCACCCCTGGCAGCCCATTCCAGGCACCCACCGCTCTCTGTGTAAAAAAAACTTGCCCCGCACATCTTCTTTAAACTTTCCCCCTCTCACCTTAAAGCTATGCCCTCCAGTACTTGACACTTGTACCCTGGGAAAAAGACTTCGATTGTCCATCATAAACTTCTTTATAAACTTCTATCAGGAGCACCTGAAGGAAACCCACGTGGTCACAGGGAGAACGTGCAAACTCCACACAGTCAGCACCCGAGGTCAGGATTGAACCTGGGTCTCTGGTGCTATGAGGCAGCCACACTGCCGCTGCACCACCGTATACCACCCCATGTTAGATGTTAGATAGTAATCCATAGAGAAGGCCATTCAGCCCCTCTTGCTCTTCAGTTCCGTCATGGCTGTTCAGTATCATAATTCAATATATACCTGCTGAGGTCCATATCTCTCGAAAGCAGATGGAGGGACGGGGGGAGGCCTAATTGAGGGATATGATATCATGAGCAACATAGAAAGGGTAGAGAGGGAGAATCTTTTCTCCTTAGTAATGGTGTTTATAACCAGGGGGCAGAGATTTAAGGTGAAGGTTAGGAGATTTAGAGGGAATTTGAAGAACTTTTTCACCCAAAGATAGAAGTTTATAAAACTTTGAGAGGCACAGATAGAGTAGATAGGCAGTATCTTTTTCCCAGGGATGAAATGTCTCATACTAGAGGGCATGCATTTAAGGAGAGAGTGGGAAAGTTCAAAGGAGATGTGCAGGGCAGGTTTTTTTACCTTGAGAGTGGTGGGTGACTGGAATGTGTTGCCAGGGGTGGTGGTGGAGGCAGATATGATAGATGGGTTAAGGGGCTCTTAGACAGGCACATGGATGTGTAGAGAATGGAGGGAAATGGACCTTGTGCAGGCAGAAGGGATTAGGTGTCATTAGGTTAATTAGTTTGGCATAACATCGTGGGCCGAAGGGCCTCTTCCCGTGCTGTACTGTTCTATGTTCATGTTCAAAGGATGGTTGCAATCCAGAATGCACTGTTTCAGTGAGCGGTGGAGACAGGCCCTCCAACAACATGCAAGCAGTGTTTAGATGAGCACTTGAAACACTGAGCCAATGAGACTCCCCACTTCATTCAAACTCTAGAACATTCCTTCTTCCCCAGTGCTGAACTGTATTTCCTGAAATGCACACTATGCTTGCTGCAGAATCAGAGAGCAGTCACAGTACCAAGGAGAGCTTTTGGCCCATCCCTGCTGGATCTGTGTATGTGCAATCCAGCCAGTCCTGCGCTCTCCCCATTGCTCTGATAGTTCTTTCCTTACGGGCCATAGAGTCATGGAGTTATACAGCACGGAAACAGGCTCTTCCGCCCAACTGGTCCACGCTGACCAAGGTGCCCATCCAAGCTAGTCCCATTTGCCAGCGTCTGGTCCACAACCTTCTAAACCTTTCCTATCCGTGTACCTGTCCAACTGTCTTTTAAAAGTAGTTATTGTACCTGCCTCAAACAGTTCCTCTGGCAGCTCGTTCCACATACACACCAATCTTTGTGTAAAAAAGGTTGTCCCTCAAGTTCCTATTAAATCTTCCCCCTCTCACCTTAAACCTATGCTCTCTGGTTCTTGATTCCCCAACCCTGGGAAAAAGACTGTGAGCCATTCACCCAATCTCTGTCCCTTATCCAACTTCCTACTGGATGTTTCATGTGAACCTGCCTCTGCTTCCACCTCTGAATTCCAGACACCAACCAGGCCCTGTGTCAAAAAGTTTTTTGCATCTTGCCAAGCACTTTCGATCTATGCCTCCTGGTTGCTGAGCCCTCTGTAAATGGGAACAGTTTCTCAGTCTGTTCTGTATACACATGTCATGATTTTTAATTCCTCTGTCAGATCCCCTCATGACCTCCACTGTTCCAAGGACCACAACTGCAGCTTCACCAGCCTGTCCACAGAACTAATGTCCATTCCCAGTCCAGATGAAGGGTCTCGACCCAAAACGTTGACTGTCCATTTCCCTCCACAGATGCTGCCTGACCTGCTGAGTTCCTCCAGCATTTTGTGTGTTGTTCCACGGAAGTAAAGTCCCTCACCCCTGGAATTATTCTGGTAACTCTTCTGTTCCTTCTTTAAAGGCTTCACATCTTTCCTTGTGGGGCCCAGAACTCCAGTTGTTGCTGAGCCAGTGTTTTGTAAGACTTCCTTGCTCTGGTACTCTGGTACCGTTGTAGGCCGTATCTCCAACAGTGATGAGTCAGAGTAGAGGAAGGAGATAGAGAGCTTAGTGGAATGGTGTCATGACAACAACCTTCCCATCAATGTCAACAAAACTAAAGAGCTGGTCATTGACTTCAAGAAAGGGGACGGTGTACATGCACCCGTCTACATCAATGGTGTTGAAGGGTTGAGGGCTTCAAATTCCTGGGTGTGAACATCACCAATAGCCTGTCCTGTTCAAATCATGTAGATGCCACAGCCAAGAAAGCTCACCAGCGCCTCTACTTCCTCAGGAGGCTAAAGAAATTTGTTTTGTCCCCTTTGACTTTCACCAGCTTTTACCGATGCACCATAGGAAGCATCCTATCTGGATGTTTCACGGCTTGGTACGGCAACTGCTCTGCCCAGGACCGCAAGAAGCTGCAGAGAGTTGTGGACACAGCCCAGTGCATCACAGACACCAGCCTCCCCTCCTTGGACTCTGTCTTTACTTCTCGTTGTCTTGATGTAGCAGCTAGCATAATCAAACCCCACCCACCTGGGACATTCTCTCTTCTCTCCTCTTCCATCAGGTAGAAGATACAGGTGTCTGAGGGCATGTGCCACCAGGACAGCTTCTACCCCACTGTGATAAGACTATTGAATGGTTCCCTTATACGATGAGATGGACTCTGACCTCACGATCTACCTTGTTGTGACCCTGCACCTTATTGCACTGCACCTTCTCTGTAGCTGTGACACTTTACTCTGTACTGTTACTGTTTTTACCTGTACTACATCAATGCACTTTGTACTAACTCAATGTAACTGCACTGTGTAATGAATTGATCTGTACAATCGGTACGCAAGACAAGTTTTTCACTGTACCTCGGTACAAGTGACAATAATAAACCAATACCAATATTTCATGCCTCTGTTTATAAAGCCCAGACCCTGTATGCCTTTCTAACCATTTTCTCAATGAACTATGCACAAATATCCCCAGGTCTGTTGTGCCCTTTTTGAGTTGTGTCCTCTGGTTTATATTTCCTCCTCTCATACTCCCCCACCCCCACCCCCGCCCACCCAAAATGAAATACCTCCTTTCAAAGACCCCACCTATCCTGGACATTCTCTCTTCTCCCCCCTCCCATCGGGCAGAAGATACAAAAGCCTGAAAGCACGTACCACCAGGCTCAAGGACAGCTTCTATCCCGCTGTTATAAGATTCTTGAATGGACTTCTTGTATGTTAAGGATGAACACAATCTACCTCGGCATGGCCCTTGCACCTTATTGTCTGCCTAAACTGCACTTTCACTGTAACTGGAACACCATAATCTCCAATCTGTTACAGTTTTTCCCTTGTACTACCTCAATGTACCGATGTTTTGAAATGATCTGTATGGATGGCATGCAAAACTATATTTTTCACTGTGACAATAATAAACCAATTCCAATTGACAACTAACTTTGCTAATATTAGGGAGTTAGCACAGATGTTTCTTCCTGAAAAAAGTGATGCATTCCAGCTGTTATAACCACAAACTAACAATGCAAATGGATGATGGTTGTGGCTCTTTGGTCCATGTGAATGAGTGGCCACTTTAAATGAAATGTGTTAAGGGATGGGGGGGTGGGTGCGTATAACAACAGTTGTACCTGGAGAAAGCGGATGAGGTAGCCGAGGACTAGACGGTTGAGCTTAGGCAGGGAGTGGACAACTGCGATGGCTGCCTCTGGGTTTTCATAGTGAGTGATGGACTGCTCGTAAAATTCGTGAGGGATGAGTGGATCCTCCAGTTCGCGATACCACAATTTCAACAACGAGGCTGTCGGAAAGTATAAAAAAATGAGAGGGAGAGATGAGAGAAAATTCCATTTCAGATTTCAGTAAAATCAGCAGTATTCAGACCCAGGCTCCAGCTATTCCCCAATACATAATATTTGGTTTAGTTCAGACTTTTTCTAAGAATCCAGCAACTGATCCAGTTCTAAACATAAAGCTGTAAATTTTTATTTAAAATAAACACAATAATTATAAAACCCAAACAGATCTCTCTGATTATAACAGGATTTATTCTGACACAATCTTCCTGCTCATAACACAAAGTAGTTCCACAGCAGAATTTCCAGTCTGTAGGAACTGAAACCAACCCAAAGTATTTGGTATCTGGGACATGGAAGTGCTACACAACCCACTGATTGTGAACTGGACAGATGCCAGTGTTACGTACCAGCAACAATAGAAACACAACGAGCCATGCATAAATGTTAGAATCTATTTATTAATAACTACTTGTAATAATAAGAGAAATAAAAACATTAGATATTAAACATTGACCCCAAAATAAACTCAGTGTGTGTGTGGCAAGTTCCCAAACCCCCAAGTCTAGGAACAGTTCTCAAGGTTCAGTTCAGCAATCCATGAAGCAATACGATGAGTAAAGGCTTCTGAAATCCACAGTACAATGTACAGAGAATATAAAGAGCAGTTTACGAACTCCACAAGTTCCACGATGGAACCCATACGACACCTCAATTGTCGATCTCCATTGCTTTGTTCCGAAATATCTGCCACACCGAGGGCACTCGATACGTGGCCGCCCACAGATATACCTGCTTTCCAGTACAGGTTAACGACAAAGTGCACTCTACAGATTGCTCCAAAAATCCATACATGGATTGTAGTGACACTCACAACTATTGTTCTTCATCCATAGATACAGAGACCGGCAGTCAGTGCCACCAACTTTCTCTCTCTCTCTCTCCGTCTCTCTATGCAACTACCAGTATGCTCCAGTTATAGCTTTTTTTCCATTCGCAGTAGTCAGATAAAAACCACACACACACACTACTACACTACTGTCCAGGTGCCTTAAAGGGACACTCACCAAGTAGCAACCTGGCTTGTAACACCAGCAAGTTTAATGTCATTTCAGGGAATGGCTGAGATGAACCATTCCACACACATTCAACAACAGTAGCAACCTGCATTTATGTGACACCTTTAATGGAAAGCAAAATCTCAGGGCTTTATTGGAGCTTAATAAACCAAAATAAATGACAGAGAGATAAAAGGGCCATTGGCATTAACAGAGTAAGTATCAATCAGAATTATTCATAAGTAGAATTACTTACAAAATAATTATAGATGAGGTATTGACCAGACAGAGAGGTTCTGCAGGATTTTCAAGGGATTAATCACAGAAGTCCCTTTCAAATCTTCTTACAGAACTTGAGATGAAGTACTTCTGAGTAAAAAATAAGCAATCTTTTCTCTCAGTATGAAGGGGTTCTCGATCAAGTGAAACAATCAGGAGCTTATTTTATCCCTGAGTGTCGCAGCAAGGCTGAAGTGAGCCATTGCTCGCAGTCTGTTGCAGTCAGGTTTGAGATTACACTTTGGTCTAAGTACAACCAATCCTGATGGGTTGACACAATTTACAAAACCATAACTTGCATTAATATGGCATCTTTAACATTGTAAAACCCTCCAGGGCATTTCACACAGGAAGTGATAGGATGAGAGGTGACACCGGTCACTCACTGTTGACCTAAGTGATCAAAAGCTTGGTAAAGGGGTAGGTGTTAAGGAAGGGAGAGAGGGAGAGGGAGAGCGGGAAAGAGAGAGAGAGAGAGAGAGAGAGAGAGAGAGAGAGAGAGAGAGAGAGAGAGAGAGAGATGAATGGCAGGAAGTACTGAGAACAGAGGGCCCTTGATGTGCATGCCCACAGTAATCAAATACTTTCTAATTCTCTTCAGGAAATGGGCCAGGAGACTGGGTAGTGGGCTTGCAAGTTGCCCTGACCTGAGTGTCTAAGGGAGAAGGATTTGAACAGATGTGAGAGACCACTGATTTAGCCATGAACCTACTGGTCGGGCTGGACCACAACAAGCACCAGCCGCCCTGTTCTAGCCTGTCCAACATGCTCACTGCTTTCTCCTGCAGGGCCAAGGTAACTCCCAGCTTCCTTACTCAGTGGCAACCTGCTACTGGACCTGTCTCCTCTGTGAGCTGCTCATGGAGTCTACCACCAAGATTGACATTATCTTCCTTTTCTGCATCCCTCCCTCCCTCCCCCAGCCCACTGTTCCAAACTCCCAATGCTCCACCCCCTCCCAAAACCAACCCCTGCCCTGAACTCACATCTCTGTTTTCTGCTTTCATGCCCTCTCTGAGCTCAGCTTCTTGGTCAGATCCACCTCCTGCTTCATCAACCCTATTTCTATGTAACTAAATCAGATCTATCAAGTGCCGGGCACCCCAGGGCAATAACAGTGAGCTTATGTATAGGTTTGGTTCTTGGACTAGTATCAGAGACCTGGACCATTCATCTCGAGACATGAGTTTGAATTTCACCATGGCAATGAGGAAATTTAAATTCAAGTAATTAAATAAATCTAGAATATTAAAAGTATTGCTAATCTCATAGATACATATAGATACATAGAACAGTACAGCACAATACAGGCCCTTTGGCCCACAATGTTGTGCTGACCTTTAAACCTCACCTAAGACTATCTAACCCCTTCCTCCCACATATCCCTCCATTTTAAATTCCTCCATATGCTTATCTAGTAATCTCTTCAATTTGACCAATGTACCTGCCTCCACCACCACCCCAGGCAGCGCATTCCGTGCCCCAACCACTCTCTGGGTAAAAAACCTTCCTCTGCTATCTCCCTTGAACTTCCCACCCATTACTTTAAAGCCATGCCCTCTTGTATTGAGCATTGGTGCCCTGGGAAAGAGGCGCTGGCTGTCCACTCTATCTATTCCTCTTAATATTTTGTACACCTCATAATGGTGATCGTGAAACCACTGGATTGTTGTAAAAACCACTGGACTGTCAGTGGTGCACAGTGCGAGAGCACAACTGACAGAGACCCAGGTTCCATCCTGACCTCCGGCGCTGTCTGTGTGGAGTTTGCACATTCTCCCTGAGACCACGTGGGTTTCCCCCGAGGGCTTCAGGTTCCTCCCACATCCCAAAGACGTGCGGGTTGGTAGGTTAATTGGCCAGTGTGAATTGCCCCCTAGTGTGTGGGTAAGGGGTAGAATCTGGGGGGAGTTGATGAAAATGTGAGGAGAATAAACAAAAAATGGGATTAATGTAGGATTAGTATTAAATGGGTGGCTAAGGTCAGTGCAGACTCAATGGGTCTTTTTCCGTGATGTCTCTCTCTGACTCACTGAGTGTAAAACCCTATCTGGTTCACTAATGTTCTTTGGGAAAGGAAATCTGCTGTCCTTACCCGAACTGGCCCATATGTGACTCCGGACTCTATGTCCCTTTGCTCGTGACTCTCTCACTGGTGGAAATTAGTTCAGAACACATTTCTGTGCCAGCTCCAAGTCTATCTAGTTCCACCTCTCAGTTTATCTGGGATCTAGAAAAGTGCTTTTTATTTCTACTATAAAATATCGTTGGGAGTTTTTAAAAATGGATTTATCATTTCTAGAGCTGATTATTTTGCTGCACTGCTCAGTGGTTTCTGTGTGCAACTCTCCGTAAAGTTCGAGCGATCCAAAAACAGCTGCCGTGTTCCCATTCAGAAATCACCCCTGTGGTTACACTGGCTCCTGGTTACTGGCTCCTGATTAAGTAGTAGCACAATTCTTGTTTTCAATCCCTTTTGGCTTTGCTCTTCCCAGTATCTGTAATTTAGTTCCATCTGACAGCCCTCCCTCCAAGATATCTGCACCCCTCCAGCTCTGGCCTCCTGAACTTAATTGCTTCACATTTGGCAGCCGTGCCTTCAGTGTCAGCACTCTGATCTCCAGAGCCCCTTTCCTAAACTTCTCTGTCTCACCACCAGATCTGCCAACGCATCACAAAAAACTGCCCCACTGTAACGTATGAGGAGCGTTTGTTGTCTCTGGGCCTGTACTCGATGGAGTTCAGAAGGACGATGGGGGGATCTCATTGAAACCTATGCAACAGTGAAAGGCCTGGATAGAGTGGATATGGAGAGGATGTTTCCATCAGTAGGAGAGTCTGGGATCAGAAGGCACAGCCTCAGATTAAAGGGACGTCCCTTTAAAACTGAGTGGAGGAGGAATTTGTTCAGCCAGAGGGTGGTGAATCTGTGGAATTCGTTGCCACAGAGGGCTGTGGAGGCCAAGTCATTGGGTGTATTTAAGGCTGAGACTGATAGATACTTGATTGGTAAAAGGAGTTAAGGGTTACGGGGAGAAGGCAGGAAAATGGGGTTGAAAAAAATCAGCCATTATTGAATGTTGGAGTAGACTTGATGGGCCGAATGGCCTAATTCTGCCCTGTATTTTATGGTCTTATCCTCATGTCACCGCTGGTTCTTTACAGTACCACCTTAAACTGGTATACTCTAATTACCAGCCCCTCCTCCACCAGAAACACCCACTCTTTATTTGCACCATCAAAACACTCTATGATCTTGAACACCTCTTGTCAAATTTCCCTTTAAACTTCCCTGTTCTGACACCAACTCTTACTGATCTAGTATCGATGGTAGGATGGACGGTGGGCTAAGGGGCCTGTTTCTGTACCAATCTGTACCATCGCTCTTAACATTCAAGTAAATTTCTCCATCTCTTCTTGGGTTTTTGTTACCCGCCCTCAAGTGAGGATCCCAGAATTGATGTACCCAATATCTCCATTTGTGTTTCAGTTAAATATTATCTGGTAGGAGTCTTGTGAAGCACCTAGCAAACCAGTTAGTACCAGAGGTCCACATCAAGGTATTATGTGGAATGTACGTCTAAGGCTTGAACACAGCCTTTTTATGTCAGCATGCATCTTCCCGCTGAAATTGTTGACTTTCATTGGGGAAAGGGTCAGCTTTCGTTTCCTCAGACTGGTCACTCCGCGTGGGAGCTCAGCATCAGAAGAATATGGGTTCCTGCCAATTCCAGAGACTCAAGCACGTAACCTCGTCTTGTACTCCCAACACAGTATTGTGGACCTCTGCTTTGGTGAATGCATCTTCTTTCAGTCAAGCCCCATATACCTTACGCTGGGTGAATGAGGTAGATCCTATTTGAAGAGGCATCAAAGGGATTCTCCTGCTGTCCTGACCAACAATTATCCTCAACCAACATCACTAAAAGCAGATTATCAGACTGGTAATGTATCTGTTGATGGGATCTTGTGCATTTACTGCATCAAAAGTGAAGTAAAATGTTGGGGGTACCATGGGGAGTTCTTCCCAGCACTTTACTACATGTTGAAAGGCCGAAAGCCTATATATATATATATATATATATATATATATATATATATATATATATATATATATATATATAAATATAAATATAAAAATAAATATAAACACACACACACACACATATAAAAACACCATTCAGCCCGTCAAGTCTCTGCTAACTTTCAGAGTAATCCCATCAATCCTTTTCCTTGTGACTTATGACATGCCTTAATGACTACTGCCCAGTGGCTCTGACATGCACCATCATGAAGTGCTTTGAGAGGCTGGTCATGGCATGCATCAACTCCAGCCTCCCAGACAACCTCTACCCACTGCAATTCACCTACTGCCAAAACAGGTCCATGGTGGACGCCATCTCCCTGGCCCTGCACTGATGTCTGGAGCATCTGGACAGTAAAGACACCTACATTAGACTATTGTTTAGTGACTACAGCTCCACCTTCAATACTATAATCCCAAGCAAACTCATCACCAAACTCCAAGGCCTCCCTTTGCAACTGGATCCTTGACTTTCTGACCAACAGACTGCAATCAGTGAGAACAGGCAACAACACCTCCAGCACAATTCTTCTCAACACTGGTGCCCCACAAGGCTGCGTCCTCAGCCCTCTACTCTACTCCCTATACACTCATGACTGTGTGGCCAGATTCTGCTCTAACTCCATCTACAAATTTGCAGATGATACCACTGTAGTGGGCTGTATCTCAAATAACGATGAGTTGGAGTACAGGAAGGAGATAGAGAGCTTAATGACATGGTGTCATGACAACAACCTTTCCCTCAATGTCAGCAAAACAAATGAGCTGGTCATTGACTGTAGGAAGGGGGGGGGGGGAAGCTGTGCATATGCTCCTATCTACATCAGCGGGGCTGAGGTCGAGAAGGTTGAGAGCTTCAAGTTCCTAGGAGTGAACATCACCAATAGCCTGTCCTGGTCCAACCACGTAGACACCATGGCCAAGAATGCTCACTAGTGCCTCTACTTCCTCAGGAGGCTAAAGAAAATTTGGCATGTCCCGTTTAGCCTCACCAATTTTCAATTTTTATCGATGCACCATAGAAAGCAATCAATTTGGATGCATCACGGCTTGGTATAGCAACTGCTCTGCCCGTCACTGCAAGAAACTACAAAGAGTTGTGGACACAGCTCAGCACATCACAGAAACCAGCCCCCCCTCCATGTCTACACTTCTCGCTGCTTCAATAAAGCAGCCAACATAATCAAAGACCCCACCCACCCCAGACATTCTCTCTTCACCCCCCTCCCATTGGGCAGAAGATACAAAAACATGAAAGCACGTACCACCAGCCTCAAGGACAGCTTCTATCCTGCTGTCATAAGACTATTGAATGGTTCCCTAGTATGATAAGATGGACTCCTGACCTCACAATCTACCTCGTTGTGGCCTTGCACCTTATTGTCTACCCGCGCTACACTTCCTCTGTATCTGCAACACTTGATTCCACATTCTGTCATTTTTTTTACCTTGTACTACCTTGATGCACTGTGTAATGAATGGTATGCAAGACAAGTTTTTCACTGTACCTTGGAACATGTGACAATAATAAACCAATTTACCTTGCAACCTGTTCTCCCATAAAAGCCCCTCAACTCCCTCCACATTCTCCCACTCACACACACCAGGGGCAATTCAGAGTGGCCAATCAGCCTGAAACCCACATGTCTTTGGGATGTGAGAGGGAACAGAAGCACACAGAGGAAACCCACGTGGTCACAGGGAGAGCGTGCAAACTCCACACTGGCAGCACCCGAGGTCAGGATTGAGCCCAGGACTCTGGAGCTCTTGACAACTCCACTACCTGCAGCACCACTGTGTCACCTAGTAATGAGAGGCATTATTTTGATTAATTTTAAATTGGTAAATTGGTTTATTGTTGTCACATGTACTGTTCAGTGAAAAACTTTGTTTTATGTGCCATCCATTCAGATCACTTCATTACACAGTGCATTGAGGTAGTACAAGGGAAAACAATGACAGGATGCAGAATAAGGTGTTACAGTTACAGAGAAAGTGCAGTGCAGGCAGACAATAAGGTGCAAGGCAGTAACGAGGTAGATTGTGAGGTCAAGGGTCCATCTTATTGTTCTAGAGGACCGTTCAATAGTCTTATAACAGTGGGGTAGAAGCTGTCATTGAGCCTGGTGGTACGTGCTTTCAGGCTTTTGTATCTTCTGCCCGATGGGAGGGGGGAGAAGAGAGAATGTCTGGGGTGGGTGGGGTCTTTGATTATGTTGGTTGCTTTACTGAGGTAGTGAGATAAGTAGCTTAAGTTCAACTAAAAGAGACCCCCTTTGGGCTTAGGGCATTAACATACCCATGAACACGCTGGCAAACGCTACTCTAGCAGCTTCTGTAATGGTGATTTCATTACTGAAATCCTCTTGGTTTTGGTACCTTGCAACCTTCACCCACTAGTTCACACACTGTTACATGGGATGTCAATAAGCTTCAATGCAATTTCAAAAACATTCAGAGGAGTTTTAATGATGAAGTACATTTGAAGTGCAGTCATAATTACAGTTAGTGGAGAATTATGCATCCAATAATTTTTTAAAAATTTTGTATTCAGGATCATGAGGTTGAAGCATAATTTTGCTTTGGGAATTCTGTAGCGACATGGCAGTTTTAGGTGAGCAATCTTACAGCTGATGACTGCCAATGTTTTTACTTCCCACTTGCACCTGTTTGCAGTAAATGGCGAAATGAAATTTTTGTACTTTGTACATGTATTGGTTGGTACATGAGGGACCGACAAGCAAAATGAAGGGTCTTGACCTGAAACATCAACTGTCCATTTCCCTCCACAGATGCTGCCTGACCTGCTGAGTTTCTCCAGCACTTTGCCTGCTGCTCCAGATTCTGCATTCTCTTGTGTCTACATAAGGAGAGAGTGTGAATGAGACTGTGTATGTGTGTGGGTGTGTATGCGTGCATGTGTGTGTGCGCGTGCATGCGTGTGTGTGTGCACACACGTGCACGTGTGTTAATTCTGTGCAGCAGAAGCCTGGTCTCCACTGAAATGAAGAGAACTTTCTTCAGTCAGAGGGAGGTGAATCTTTGGAACTCTCTACATGTGGGCTATGGAGGCTCAGTCACTGACCATATTCAAAACAGAGGTCAACAGATTTCCAAACAGGGAAGCAGGGAACATGGGCACAGGGCAGGATAGTGGTGCTGAGGTAAAAGATCAGCCATGACCTTAGTGAATGGTGAACAGGCACGAGGGGCTGAATGGCCTATCCTTGCTCCTATGTCTTATGCTTGAACTGTCCTGGACCTCCTTGCCATTGCACAGGACCTAATCCAATCAAGATTGTGTGGTAGCTGCTGTAGAACAGCTGCCCCACATTAAAAGAAACTCCATACGTTTTCAGAGTGATCATAAACCCTTGTGGATAAGTCCCCAGGGCCAGACGGGATATACCCCAGGTTACTGAGAGAAGCAAGAGGTGAGATTGCTGGGGCCTTGACCAATATCTTCGTGGCCTTTCTAGCCACAGGCGAGGTCCCAGAGAACTGATGAGTAGCTAATGTTCTTACATTATTCAAGATGGGAAACAGGGATAATCCTGGTAACTATAGACCAGTGAGTCTCATGTCAGTGGTAGGGAAGTTACTGGAGAGGACCCTCAGGGATAGGATTTATGAGCATTTAGAAAACCATGGCCTAATTAGGGACAGTCAGCATGGCTTTGTGCGGGGTAAGTCGTGCCTTACTAGCGACTGAGTTTTTTGACGAGGTGACGAGGGTGATTGATGTACAGAGGGACCTTGTTGCCCAAGTCCTTAGCTCCCTGAAAGAGGCAACACAAGTAGATAGGGTGGTAAAGAAGGCATGTGGCTGCTTGCTTTCATTGGTTAGGGTGCTTAGCACAAAAGTCAGGAAAATACAAACTGGAGGAACAGCACCTCATTTTCCATCCTAGGACCTTACAGCCTAATGGCATGAACATCAAATTCTCCCACTATAGGTAAACCAATGCCCCCCCACCCCCCACCTCTTTTCTTCCCTTTCCTAGCCTATCTCTCTTTCGTCCCTTCACCTTTTCTCCCCCTTTTTTTCTCTCTCCTTTTCGTCTCCTCCCCTCCCCAATGGGGTGCCTGCCTCCATACCTTGGACCCATCTCCCGGTGGATCTGCTCTCCCCTCCTCCCCTGCATCTGCCTATCACTGTCTCTTACCTGCATCTACCTATCAGCTCCCTGTGCCCACCCCGCCTCCCCTCTTTTGTCCCCCTATTACTGCTCTGCTTTTCTTCCCTATGTATTAGGCTTCCCCTTCTCTTATCCTCAGTCCTGAAGAAGGGTCCTGACCCGAAAACGTTGACCACCTGCTTTTCTCCACAGATACTGCCTGGCCTCCTGAGTTCCTCCAGCACCTTGTTGTTTTTTCATCTAGATTCCAGCATCTGCAGTCCTTTGTTTCTCAGGATGTCATGTTGCAGCTGTATAAAACTTTGATAAGGCCACACTTGGAGTATTGTGTGCAGTTCTGGTCACATAAAGGATGTGGAGGCTTGGGGGAGGGTGCAGACGAGGTTCACCAGGACGCTGCCTGGATTAGAGAGCATGAGCTATGAGAGGATGGACAAACATGGATTATTTTTCTGGAGCTGAGGGCCAACCTGATAGAAGTTTATAAGATTATGAGAGGGATCGATACGGTAGATAGAGTCTTTATCAGGGGGTGGAACTGTCAAATACTGGAGGGCATAAAGGTGAGAGGGGGAAAGTCTAAAGGAGATTTGTGAGGCCAGTTTTTTTACACAGAGGTGCCTGGAACATGCTGCCAGGGGAGGTGGCAGAAGCAGGTACGACAGCAATGTTTGAGAGGCATTTAGACAGACACATGAGCAGGGTGGGAATGGAGGGATATGGACCATGTGCAGGCAGATGGGATTATGGTCAGCACAGATATCATGGGCCAAAGGGCCTGTTCCTGTGCTTTACTGTTCTATGAAACCCCCACTGAAGCCAGCTGCAGCAGCCATAATTGGCCCATCGCATTTCTGCACAAGGATTGTTCCTTTGCAGCTCTGAGTTCCTTCAGCACAAAGCTCATCTGGCAGATGAGGGAAGGTAAGTAACTGATGTGCTCACCTGTGACGGCGCCGCTGCATGCCTTCACCTAACAAGGGAGGAGAATCTTCTCTGGGAGCTAAAGAGTTATTGCTGAAGCAAGAATCAAAAGCACGGCAGGAATTCTGGTCAGCTTCCTAACTAATTGCAGCAGTGTAATACAGTTACTTAATGTCTTCAAATGCAAAAGCAACTCCTTCTGCGCTAATAGTGTCCCAGGGGACACCACATGCCAAAAGGTGCCTTATATTTAATTTGTTAGAATGACAACAAAGCATGGTTCCTTTAATAGTGCACGCTTCGAGCAGAACAAAAGCAATGTAATGCCATGCCATTTCTCAGTGTGCCCTGTTCTCGTCTCTTGCGGGGTGACACGATAACCGTCCTATTTTCAATGCAGCTGCTGCTGGTCTAAGAATGATTGCCACTTCTGGAAGGCAAAGTCGGCTTCCCCTCTCTCTGTCTACCTTGCCCCCCCCCCCCGCCCCCCCCACATTATGAAGGCACAGTCCCCACAGGAGATACTGTGCAGTTCTTCTGGCTGCTATTGTCTCTGAACTGTTCCCCCTTTTGATTAGGGTGAGGGTGAAGGGCACAATTGACTCATAAATCTGGACTTTTCAGGTGAAGCCCCTGTGTCAGGGCATGCCTTGAAGAGAACTTGCAGTAGGGCTGTGGTACGAAGACAAAAGAGACTGCAGGTGCTGGAATCTAGAACAAAAAAGACAAAATGCTGGAAGAGCTCAGTGGGTCAGGCAGCATCTGTGGCGGCAGAAGATGTAAGCCAACGTTTCAGGTTGACTCACACATTTCCAGTGAGGAGAGGTTAACTGACCAATTTCCTTATACATCAGTCCTGCCATCCCAGGAATCAGTCCAGCTGCCTTCCCTCCATGGGAAGCACGGTAGTGTAGCGGTTAGCATAACACCATTACAGCACCAGCGACCCGGGTTCAATTCCGGCCGCTGTCTGTAAGGAGTTTGTACGTTCTCCCCGTGTCTGCGTGGGTTTCCTCCGGGTGCTCCGGTTTCCTCCCACGTTCCAAAGACGTACGGGTTAGGAAGTTGCGGGCATGCTATGTTGGTGCCGGAAGCGCGGCGACACTTGCGGGCTGCCCCCAGAACACTCTACGCAAAAGGATGCATTTCACTGTGTGTTTCGATGTACATGTGACTAATAAAGATAAGAAGAAGAAGAAGAAGCAGATAAGGAGACCAAAACTGCACTGAAAAATCCAGACAGGGTCTCACCAAGGCCCCATAGAACCGCAGCAGGACATCCTTGCTCATGCACTCAAATCTTCTTGTAACAAAACCAACACACCATTTGCTTTCCTGACACATGTTGCATCTGAACGCTTGTTTTCAGCGACTGGTGTACAAGGACACTGGTCTTGTTGCACCTTCCCTTTTCCCAATCTATCACCATTCAGATCATACTTGATTGTTTTGCTTTCAGAACCAAAGTGGATCATCTCACATTTATCCATGTTAAACTGCACCTGCCATGCATTTGCCCACTCATCCAACTCTTTGCATTCTCCTCACAGCTCACATTCCCCCCTAACCGTGTGCCACCTGCGAACTTAAAGTGGTTAGCTTTGGTTCCCTCATCCAAATCATTGATATATTGTGAACAGCTGATTCTTGTCCCAACCCTCTAAGCACGGCCTCCCATTTGGAAATAGACCTATTCACCCCTGTTTCCTGTCTGTCAACAAATTCCCACTCTCTGCCAGTGCATTACCCCCAATCCCATATGCTTTAATTTTGCACACTAACCTCTTACACGGGATCTTAGCAAAAGCCTTCTCCAAGTCCACCGGCTCGCTCTTATCTATTCTACGAGCTACGTCCTCAAAAACTCCAATAGATTTGTTAAGCCTGATTTCCCTTACATAAATATATACAGGTCCTCCCGGGGTTACAAACTCTCGTTGTCTTGGTGAAACAGCCAGCATAATCAAAGACCCGACCCACCCGGGACATTCTCTCTTCTCTCCTCTTCCATCGGATAGAAGATACAGGTACCTGAGGGCATGTACCACCAGACTTAGGGACAGCTTCTACCCCACTGTGATAAGACTATTGAACGGTTCCCTTATACAATGAGATGGACTATGACCTCACGATCTACCTGACCTTGCACCCTATTGCACTGCACTTTCTCTGTAGCTGTGACACTTTACTCTGTATAGTTATTGTTTTTACCTGTTCTACATCAATGCACTCTGTACTAACTCAATGTAACTGCACTGTGTAATGAATTGACTTGTACGATAGGTTTGTAAGACAAGCTTTTCACTGTACCTTGGTACAAATGACAATAATAAACCAATACCAATACAAACGCCTGACTTATGTACAGACTGTAGATTGCAACGAGCGTTTGGGAGACCGGCTGCTGTGGGGCTTGAGGAATCTTCTGCCTTGTGGGAACATGGTTCGCAGCTGCATTTCCAACTTGTGAGCTGTGTGGGTTATGAACAGTTCACAGGAACGGGACCCTGCCGAAACCTGGGGAGGACCTGTACTGACTTTAATGTTGTTCAATAAACCTCTCATGTGGCCCTTTATTGAAGGCTATTTGAAATTCTAAATTACATCCATCAGTTCCCTTCACCTTCAGCCTACCATACAACCTCAAAAAACACTAATAAATGAACTCCCTTTCATAGATCCATGTTGACTTTGCTCAATCCTGTAGGTAAGAGGTAAGAGGTATAGAGGAGATCTGAGGAAGAGCTTTTTCACTCTTCACTTGAGTGTGTGGTGAAGATAGAAGAGTTTAACATTTAGGAAGTGCAACAGGTCCTTGTACACCAGTGGAGACACAAGAGACTGCTGGAATCTGGAGCAACAAATAATCTACTGGAAGAACTCAGCAGGTCGAGCAGCATCTGTGGAAGGAAAGGAATTGTCGATGTTTTGGGTTGAGACCCTGCATCAGGACTGGGAGCGGAGAGGGGAAGTGGCCGGTGTAAAGGGGGGAAGGGGAGGGGTGAGGCAGGAGCCGAGGTGATCGGTGGACTGAGGAGGGGTGTAAGATGATGGACAGGTTGTGCCAGGTAGAGGAGGGAAGTGGGGGTTGAGAACGTGGACAGCGGCAGGTGGGTGATAGATGGAGGCAGGCAAAGAGAGAGAGAAGAGAAAAATTGAGAGGCAGATGGAGGGATGTGGGAGAGGGGAGGGTGAAGGTTGGAGACAGCTGCTGGAGGGAGAGAAACAGGAACACAAAGGGCTTCCAGTGCTGGACCCTGATAAGTAAAAGAGGTGAGAATGGGATCCATTAAGGGAGAGGTGTATGGCAGATGGAACCAGTCACTGAAAGCAAGGGTTCATATTTAAGGCTGGTGACACAGTGCTTTTCTCTTTGGAGAGAAGGAGGAGGAGAGGTGACTTGATAGAGGTGCACAAGATGATAAGAGGCATCGATCGAGTGGACAGTCAGAGACTTTTTCCCAGGGCGATAATGGCTAACACGAGGGGACATAATTTTAAGGTGATTGGTGGAAGGTATAAAGGGGATGTCAGAGTTAAGTTTTTTACACGGAGAGTGGTGGGTGTGTGGAACGCACTGCCAGCAGAGGTTTTGGGGGCAGATACATTAGGGACATTTACGAGACTCCTAGATAGCCACATGAATGATAGAGAAATGGGGGGCTATGTGGGAGGGAAGGGTTAGATAGATCTTAGAGCAGGATAAAATGTCGGCACAACATTGTGGGCCGTAGGGCCTGTACTGTGCTGTAATGTTCTATGTTCAAACATTGTTCCATTGTTCAAGAAAGGTGAAAAGGATAATCCCAGGAATTATAAACCAGTGACTCCTACAATGGTGTTGGGCAAACTATTGGCAAACTAGGGACAGGATTTATGACCATTTGGAAAAGCATAGTCTTATTAGGGATAGTCAACATGGCTTTATGAAGGGCAGGTTATGTCTCACGAGCTTAATAAGAGTTTTTTGAGGAAGTGACAAGACAAATTGATGAAGGTAGTGTGGTGGATGTGGTATATATGGATTTTAGCAAGGTGTTTGACAAGGTTCCCCATGGTAGGCTCATTCACAAAGTCATGAGGCATGGGATCCATGAAAAATCGGCAGTGTGGATTCGAAATTGGCTTGCCCACAGAAGGCAGAGGGTGGTTGTAGAAGGGGAGTATTTGACTTGGAGGTCAGTAACTAGTGGTGTTCCGCAGGGATCTGTTCTGGGATCCCTGCTCTTTGTGATTTTTATAAATGATTTGGATGAGGAAGTGGAAGGGTGGGTTGGTAAGTTTACAGATGACACAAAGGTTGGTGGTGTAGTAGATGATGCAGAAGGTTGTTGTACGTTGCAATGGAATTTAGACAGGATGCAGAGCTGGGCAGAGAAGTGGCAGGTTGAGTTCGATACGGAGAAGTGTGAAGTGATACACTTTGGAAGAATGAACTTGAAGGCAGAGTACATGGTTAATGGCAGGATTCTTAGCAATGTGGAGGAACAGAGAGATCTTGGGGTCCAAGTACATGTATCCCTCAAAGTTGCCGCACAAGTGGATAGGGCGGTTAAGAAGGCATATGGTGTGTTGGCCTTCATTAGCCGGGGGATTGAGTTCAAGAGCCGAGAGGTAATGTTGCAGCTCCATGAGACTTTGGGTAGACTGCACTTGGAATATTGTGTTTAGTCCTGGTCACCACATTACAGAAGGGATGTGGAAGCTTTGGAGAGGGTGCAGGGGAGATTTACTAGGATGCTGCCTAGATTGGAGAGCATGTCTTATGAGGAGGGGTTGAGAGAGTTAGGGCTTTAGTGATGGAGGATGAGAGGAGACTTGATCGAGGTATATAAGATTATGAGAGGCATAGACAGAGTGGACAGCCAGCATCTTTTCCCCAGGGTGACAATGGCCATTACTAAGAGGACACTTGTTTAAAGTGCGTAGAGGAAAGTTTAGGGGAGATGTCAGAGTTAGGATTTTTACACAGAGAAAGGTGTGTGCCTGGAATGCACTGCCTCCACAACCTCTGCTGGCAGTGCATCCACGCACCCACCACTCTCTGTGTAAAACACTTACCCCTGACATCCCCCTTACACCTTCCTCCAATCACCTTAAAATGATGCCTCCTCGTGTTAGCCATTTTCGTTCTGGGAAAAAGTCTCTGACTGTCCACTCAGTTTGAGTGCCTCTTCTCATCTTGTACACCTCTATCAGGTCACCTCTCATCCTCTTTTTCTCCAAAGAGAAAAGCCCCAGCTCACTCAACCTATCCTCACAAGACATGCTCAGTGGTCATAGGTTTGGGAGATGCTGTGACAACACCTTGTTGTGTTCATTTTGTCGATGGTAATATAGTGCAAACATAGAGCGTCAGTGGCTGGTCTAGTTACATTTCTGGTCAATGGTGACCACTCTAGGGTGTTGATCATGGAGCATTTAATGATGGTAATCCCATTAAACATTAAGGTGACTTGGTCATTGCCTGACAATCATAGAGCAAGAACGTTGTTGCCACTTAATACTAGAGGACATGCATTTAAGGTGAGAGGGGGAAAGTTTAAAGGAGATGTGCGGGGCAATTTTTTTTTATAGAGTGTGGTAGGTGCCTGGATTGGGCTGCCAGGGGTGGTGGCGGAAGCAGATATGATAGAGGTGTTTATGAAGCTGTTAAATAGACTCATGAATATGCAGGGTTGGTGGGATATGGATCATGTGCGGGTGGAAGAGATTTAGTTTAATTTGGCATCGTGTTCGGCACAGACATTGTGGGCTGAAGGGCCTGTGCCGTGCTGTTCTGCGTGTTACCCCAGGCCTGAACGCTGTCTGGGTTTGCTGCCCGCAGGCATGGACCGCTTCATTATCTGATGTTGTGAATGGAGCTGAATGTCATCAGCAGCATCTTCACCTCTGTGACAAAGGGCAGGTCACTGACAAAGGGCTGAGATGATTGAGTTCCAATATCCAAAACCATCTTCCTGCGTGCTGGGTTTGACATCTGCCAGTTGAGAGCTCCTCCTTGATTTCCATCGACTTAAATTTTACCAGGGCCCCTTACTGTTACATGTAATTACATGCTGCCTTGATGTCAAAGGCACTTATTCAACCTCACCTCTAGAATTAATTACTTTCAGCATGTTTAGACAAGGGTGCAATGACATCTGGATTTAAATGGTCCTGGAAGAACTGAGCATTATTGAGGAGGTTGTAAGTGACAGCACTGTCAACGACATCTTCCATTACTTTGGGTAATGACATCAAGGGTGACTGATTAGGTTTGGTACGGCAACTGCTCTGTCTGAGACCACAAGAAACTGCAAGAAGTTGTGGACACAGCTCAGTAAGTCATGGAAACCAGCCATGGTTCCATGGACTCTGTCTACACTTCTCGCTGCCTCGGTAAAGCAGTCAACATAATCAGATTCCACCCACCCCGGACATTCTCTCTTCTCCCCCCTCCCATTGGGCAGAAGATACAAAAGCCTGAAAGCACGTACCACCAGGCTCAAGGACAGCTTCTATCCCTCTGTTATAAGACTATTGAACGGTCCCCTAGTACGATAAGATGGATGCTTGACCTCACAATCTACCTTGTTATGACCTTTCACCTTATTGTCTGCCTGCACTGCACTTTCTCTGTAACTGTAACACTTTATTCTGCATTCTGTTATGGTTTTGCTTGTACTACCTCAATGTACTGATGTGATGAAATGATCTATATGGATGGCATGCAAAGCAGAAGTTTTTCACTGTACGTCTGTACATGTGACAATAATAAACCAATTTATAATCTAGGCCGTAATTACCTCTGGGATTTGTTATGATATTTGTAGGTGGAGAATAACTGGGCAAATGCTGTACTGGAACCTCCTGGTTATAAGCGTGAGTTCTAGGATAACTGAATAACTGCATAACTGAGGAAATAAAAGAAGGCATCATGCTAAAAGCTCACGCATACAAAGTCGCCAAGAGTAGTGGGAAACTGGAAGATTGGGAAAACTTTAGAAAGCAACAAAGAACCACGAAGCAAGCAATAAGGAAAGGGAAGATAGATCATGAAAGTAAATTAGCACAGAATATAAAAACAGATCGTAAAAGATTTTATAACTATATAAAGCAGAAAAGGGTGGCTAAAGTGAACGTAGGTCCCTTGGAAGATGAGAAGGGGGAATTAATATTGGGTAAGGTGGAAATGGCTGAGGCCTTGAACGATTATTTTGTGTCGGTCTTCACGGTGGAGGACACGTCTAACATGCCAAAGAGAGATGTTATGGATGTGATGGGAGGTGAGGACCTCGATACAATCGCTGTCACTAAAGAGGTAGTGATGAGCAAACTAGTGGGCCTAAAGGTAGACAAGTCCCCTGGTCCAGATGGGATGCATCCCAGGGTACTGAAAGAAATGGCGGAAGTTACAGTAGAGGCGCTTGTGATAATTTACCAAAATTCTCTGGACTCTGGGCAGGTCCTGCCGGATTGGAAGACAGCGAATGTCATGCCACTGTTTAAAAAAGGATGTTGAAAAAAGGCAGGTAACTATAGGCCAGTTAGCTTAATGTCTGCAGTTGGGAAAATGCTTGAAGCTATCATTAAGGAAGAAATAGCGCGATATTTGGATAGAAGTGGTTCCATCAGGCAGACACAGCATGGATTCAGGAAGGGCAGGTCCTGTTTTACAAACTTATTGGAGTTCTTTGAGGATATAATGAGCGCAGTGGATAGAGGGGAACAGGTGGATGTTGTATAGAAAGCATTTGATAAGGTGCCGCATAAAAGACTTGTCCATAAGATAAGGATGCATGGAGTTGGGGGTAATGTATCAGCATGAATAGAGGATTGGTTAGCCAATAGAAGGCAGAGAGTTGGGACAAATGGGTGTTTCTCTGGTTGGCAATCAGTGGTGAGTGGGGTGCCACAGGGGTTGGGGCTGAGTCTACAGAGAGATAGATAGGTTAAATGAGTGGGCAAGGGTCTGGCAGATGGAGTACAATGTTGGTAAATGTGAGGTCATCCACTTTGGAAGAAAAAATAGAAGATCAGATTATTACTTAAATGGTGAAAGATTGTTGCGTGCTGTTGTGCAGAGGGACTTGGGAGTGCTTGTGCATGAATCGCAAAAGGTTGGTTTGCAGGTACAACAGGTTATCAAGAAGGCAAATAGAACGCTGGCCTTCATTGCTAGAGGGATTGAATTTAAGAGCAGGGAGGTTATGCTGCAACTGTACAGGGTACTGGTGAGACCACACCTGGAGTACTGCGTGCAGTTCTGGTCTCCTTACTTGAGGAAAGATATACTGGCTTTGGAGGCGGTGCAGAGGAGGTTCACCAGGTTGATTCCCGAGATGAGGGGGTTAGCCTATGAGGAGATATTGAATCACCTGGGAGTATACTTGCTGGAATTCAGAAGAATGAGAGGGGATCTTATAGCAACATACAAAATTATGAAAGGGATAGATAAGATAGAGGCAGGAAAGTTATTTCCACTGGTAGTTAAGACTAGAACTAGGGGGCATGACTTCAAGATTCGGGGGAGTAGATTTAGGATGGAGATGAGCAGGGACTACTTTTCCCAGAGAGCAGTGAATCTGTGGAATTCTCTGCCCAGGGAAGCAGTAGAGGCTACCTCATTAAATATGTTTAAGACACAGTTAGATAGATTTTTGCATAGTAGGGGAATTAAGGGTCATGGGGAAAAGGCAGGTAGGAGGAGCGGAGTCCACGGCCAGATCAGCTATGATCCTATTGAATGGCGGAGCAGGCTCGACGGGCCAGATGGCTGACTCCTGCTCTTATTTCTTATGTTCTTTTGAGTTCATGATCAAAACTACTGCTATAAATTTTTACTCCAGATTATTTAATTAACTAGATTGAAAGGTGGAATCTGAACTCAATGTCTCTGGATCATTAGATCAAGACTCTGGAATGCTGGTTCAGTAATATTACCATTATGCTCCTACTCCCAATGTACAGGTTATACAGATCTTTGAAGGTTGGAACTTGAGGTCAACTGCTCAACATGGGACGCTGGTTGCGGCACTAATGCTGACCTGCCCAGTGCCAGCTTGAAGATACCACTGACACCAGGTTGTACTCTCCAAATGTAGATGTCCTTTACTTCAATCAGCACGCCTACAAAATGTGGCATTACCTGGAACATGGGGGTCCGTCAGCCCTTGAGGGATAACCCACTGATCCACTTGAAGCTTGAGAGCATTGACCTCGTCGATGTCCCCGGGGACCCTGCAGAGAGATGGTGCACACAGGTCTCAGCAGAGCTGAAATTTTATTCAGAGCCATTTGTCAGTGAGCAGCTGCCCCACTAACTCCCCCCATGCAACGTGATTCAATTATCTGTCTTTCGTCAACTGACCCCCTCCCCACAACCCCCTTCCCAACCGACAATGAAATATGATTCAGGGTCACGGCATTGTGAAGTTGTTGCTAACAGAAGATCTATAATCCAGTGTAGGGATGAACACTGCAAATCATAAAACAGGGGAACTGATGTATGTTTGAAGTGATTGTTCAGCTTTAAAAGGCTTTGTGCCTCACTCTGATGCTCTATCTAATGTTGAGGGATTGTGTGCTGAATCTCTGCTTTTGGGGACTGTCAGCTCTCCAGGAAATAACCCCTGGGATACCATTAATTGTGACACATGGGACATGTAATGGGAGGTTGTATAAGCACTTTTTCTATTTCTGTTGAAAACTTTCATCTCTACTTATGAGATTGTTGGAGATGGGGAAACGGCAATTTGATGATCAGTCAAGTTGTCTGGGGAAGGGTGTGCTTGCTGACTGCTCAGGGCTGGGAGAGTAAGGGTCATGTGATAAAGGTGGTTCCTCCAGCAATACATCCATATATTTGAATTCCCCTCACACAGAAGGCTAATATACCATGGTTCTAACAAATGCTTGTTGATGAGGCATGCTAATTTTCTATAAATCTGTACATTTTCTGTAAAGTTTACACAAACCCGTTTTTACCCAAATTTATAAGACTCCCATCTTATAGAAAATATTCATCTTTTCCATTCTTTCCAGCACTGTGGAAAGTTTCACACACCCACATTATGCTTCATCAGACTTTGTTCATTCCTTCGTACCCCTTCCTGCCTTACACTCTCACCCATCTCTGCATTATCAGGCAACGTCGACAAACCACTCTTGAATCCCTCATCTAAGCCACTGACAAAACAAGTAAACACCTGAAGCACTGGTGACCTTTCATAACCCGCCTTCCCGAAAATGACCCAATTATTCCCACTTCTGTAAAGAATTGTGGGCACAGCTCAGCACATCATGGAAACCAGCCTCCCCTCCATGGCTGCTGTTTATCGATTACAGCTCGGCGTTCAACACCATCATAACCTCACGATTAATCACCAAGCTTCAAAACCTGGGCCTCTGTACCTCCCTCTGCAACTGGATCCTTGACTTCCTTATCGGGAGATCACAGTCAGTGCAGATTAGTAGTAACATCTCCTTCTCACCAACGATCAACACAGGTGCACCTCAAGGATGCGTGGTTAGCCCACTGCTCTACTCTCTCTGCACTTATGACTGTGGCTAGGCACAACTCAAGTGCCATCTATAAATTTGCTGATGACACCACTGTTGTTGGCAGAATCTCAGATGGCGATGAGGAGGCGTACAGGAGTGAGATAGATCGGCTGGTTGAGTGGAGTCGCAAAAACAATCTCGCTCTCAACATCAGCAAGACCAAGGAACTGATTGTGGACTTCAGGAAGGGGAAGTTGGGAGAACACACACCAGTCTTCATTGAGGGGATAGCAGTGGAAAGGGTGAGCAGCTTCAAGTTCCTGGGTGTTAACATCTCAGAGGATCTATCCTGGGCCCAACACATTGTTGCAATCATGAAGAAGGCATGGCAGTGGCTCTACTTCATTGGAAGTTTGAGGAGGTTTGGTATGTCACCAAAGACTCTTGCAAATTTCTACAGATATACGGTGGAGAGCATTCTGACTGGTTGCATCACCACCTGGTATGGAGGATCCAATATGCAGGATTGATAGAGGCTGCAGAGGGTTGTAGACTCAGCCAGCTCCATCACGGGCACAACCCTCCCCACCATCGAGGACATCTTCAAGAGGCGGTGCCTCAAGAAGGCAGCATCCATCACTGAGGACCCTCACCATCCAGGACATGCCTTCTTCATGTTACTACCATTGGGGAGGAGGTACAGGAGCCTGAAGACCCACACTGAATATTTCAGGAACGGCTTCTTCCCCTCTGCCATCAGATTTCTGAACGGTCCATGAACCCATGAACACTACCTCGTTATTCCTCTTTGTACTATTTATTTATTTTTGTAACATAGTAATTTTTATGTCTTTATGTCTTGCACTGTACTGCTGCCACAAAACAACAAATTTCATGACATATGTCGGTGATAATAAATCTGATTCTGATTCTGAATATGTTCTGTCCACAGACAGTAGTTAAATTCAATCTAGCCAACTTTACCCCTATGAAGCAACTCTCAATCATCAGTAAAGTGATGGAGACTGCAGTGCCATTAAGTGGTACTTACTTAACAATGTCTTCTCTGTACTCTTTCCAGTTTAACCACATCTTTTCTAGGACTGGAATGTCTGAGTTATTGGGAGAGGTTGGCCAGGTTAGGTCTTCATTCCTTGGAGTGTAGGAGCATGAGGGGCAATCTTATAGAAATGTTTAAAATTCTTGAGAGGCACAGATAAAGCGGATGGTAACAGTCTTTTCCCCGGAGAGGGGAGTCCAAAACTAGGGGGGCATAGGTTTAGGGTGAGAAGGGAAAAATTTCAAAGGAACCTGAGGGGCAACTTTTTCATGCAGAAGGGGGTGAGTATATGGAACGAGCTGCCAGAGGAAGTGGTTGAGGCAGTTACAATAGTATCATTTAAGAAGCACATGGAGGGGGCAGAGCTTAGAGGGATATGGGCTGAATGCAGGAAATTGTGACTAGCTGGGTGGGCACCATGGTCGGCATGGACTGGTTGGGTTGAAGGGACTGCATCCATGCTGTATTGCTCTATGACTTTATGTCGGTTTGGAACTTGTATTTAAAAGCCAATGTTCAGGATTCCTGAGTGCTGACTTATCACTGATCCCGGTATACCAGTGCTCTGGGAGCAGAGGAGTACAAACATCAGATTTCCCTGCACTTAGGATAGGAAATCTCCCCACTGATCCTGTACCAAGTTAACCTGGAGTAAGTCTAGCAGACCTGCTGATTTCCCTGGGAAGATACAACTGCAGAGGTGCATCCAGTTAAGATTCCTTTCTGTCTGATATAATTGTTGACTTAAATGTATTGAATTGGTCTTAACTGTTTTCTGGAGTACTTTAGTGGTCTCACTTTTAAAAATTTTGTATTGATTTTAACCTTTTTTCCCCCTGATGTTTTTAATTTTTGATAACCTTTGAGTGCTTTTGAAAGGTTGTGAATGTCACAGGCAGGCATAAGCTGGTACGGCTGGGACTCTGAGGGCAGGCTTGGAGATGCTGTGCGCTGTCTAAACAGTGACTCTGGTAATACCTACAAAGCATTGCAAATCCCATTGAATGTGTGGTGTGTTGAGACCTGTCCTTATACATTATGCAGAATATTATGAAATTATAAATTTCTGGAGCCAGAATAATATGACTGTTGAGTAGATCCAGAGATCAAATACATTAGAGAGTTGTCTTTTATAAATGGATGTTGGAAAATGCAGTGATAGCTCTTTCTCAGCCCACAGCCTTGATTAGTTCTCCTCTCAGACAGTAATTCTCTCAAACTGGCCAGTGAATTTCACTTTGGGTGTGATGATGGGGTTAGATGGAGAGGGGCTGGAGGAGGCTCATTTCGAACATTATCCAAGTTGTCCTGACAACTCTGGATAGCTTTAACAAAAATCAGCAAAGCCATCCCTCTTGACGGTGGTGCTACAATCCCTGCTGGAGACATGTCGGAAAGAGATGGTGCTCAGTCTCAGACTGTTACAGCCCCAGATCAAAAGCCCAGGTGAGGTAGGAGGCTGGTCAGCCATGATCTAATTTAATGGTGGAGCAGACTCAGGCGGTTCAATGACCCCCTCCAGCCCCTGTGTTCAACTTGGCCAAAGTGATGGGAGGATTTCCAAGGGAATCCAAGTGACGGACTCAAGAACAGCTTCTTCCCCACTGCTATCAGACTTCTGAACCAGTCAGCTCTTTCACATCTCCTTCCCGGTGGTGCTGCCACGTTCTCGAACCCTTAATTCCACCTCTTTAGCATACTGCGCTACAGTCTTTGCACCATTTGTTTTGTGCTCGTTGCTGTAGTTATTGTTGTATTTATTATTACCATGTAGACTGTTTACTCATGGGAGTATGGAATTCCATTGCACCCTGGTGTATGCGACAATAAACTAATCTGAACCATAGAACACTACAGCACAGAAAACAGGCCATTCGGCCCTTCTAGTCTGTGCTGAAAGTTTATTCCACTAGTCCCATTTACCTGCACCCAGTCCATAACCCTCCAGACGTCTCCCGTCCACGTATCTATCCAATTTATTCTTAAAACTTGAGCCCGCATTTACCACGTCAGATGGCAGCTCGTTCCACACTCCCACCACTCTCTGAGTGAAGAAGTTCCCCCTAAACCTTTCCCCTTTCACGCTAAAGCCATGTCCTCTCGTACTTATCTCTCCTAATCTAGGTGGAAAGAGCCTACTCGCATTTACTCTGTCTATACCCCTCATAATTTTGTAAACCTCTGTCAAGTCTTCCCTCATTCTTCTACACGCCAAGGAATAAAGTCCTATGAATCTGAATCCAACGATAGGATTGACAAGTACCAAACAGCACCTGTGTATCCAACAGGGCCACCAAAAGTTACCTGAAGATGCCTTCGGTCTGTGCTCCATTGAGCTTCAGCACCTCCTCTGAGAGTCTAGTTTGCACCCAGGGCAGCTGTCGGTCTGGATAGTGCTCGTTCTGCATGTTCATTATCTCTTCCAGAGAGCTGCCAAACATGGAAGGGCAGAAAACGGCATTGGTGGCGTGTCTGATCTCATCTGCACTTGGTTTCCGGAGACCCTGTGGGGACACAAAACAAATAGCAACGGTTACGTTATTCTGGAGCAACACACAATCTGCTGGAGGAACTCAGCGGGTCAAACAGCATCTGTGGGGGGGGGGAGGAATTGTCGACGTTTCGGGTCGAGACCCTGTGTCAGGACTGAGAGTGGAGACGGCCGGGATAAGGTGGAGAAGGGGAGTGGTGAGATGTCCCATGGGTGGTTGGTAAAGGATGGTGGTTTGATGGAGCCAGGTAGGGGAGAGGGAGAGGGTGGGCTAGAGTGGGGGGGGGGTGGGATAGAGTGGGGAGACAGAGGCAGGTGGATGATAGATGGAGGCAGATGAAAAAGAGACAAAATGGAGCCAGACGGGGGGGGGGGGGGGGGGGGGGGGGGAGGGGAGTCTGAAGGTCAGAGACAGCTGCTGGAGGGAGATAAGCAGGAACACAAATGGTGACCAGCGCTGGACTCTGGTAAGTAAGGAAGATGATAATGGGAACCACTGGGGGAGAGGTTAAAGGCGGATGGAACCAGAGCAGATGTGGGGGTGGGGGTGGGGGGGTGAGGAGGAGAGTAGAACACAATAACAACAACTTACAGCACAGAAACAGGACATGTGGCTCAACTAGAGGTTTACAGCATCATGATTACTGACTGCTCATCCAGAAATCAAGACCGATAAATTAGACACGTTGAAACAATATGTAAGTTAATAAAATAAATCTATGATATAAAAACTACTGTCAGCTACAACGATCATTAGTCTGCTGCAAATCCATCATTGTCACCCTTGTGGGAACGTTGATCCTCAACGACAAGAGTGGCTATCAGCTGCCCTTGGAAATAGCCAAGCAAGTCACTCAATGGTGTCAAACTGCTGTGACAAATACAGTATAAAGAAAATAGAACAGGCCAACCAGGCAGCGGTCGAGACACTGGATCAGATACTACCAAGGCACATACTTATGTTCTATTGCAAGGCTAGGGTAGGAATGGTGGAAATTATTAGTTTACACAGTGGGTGTTAGGGTTTGGAATGCATTGCCAGGGGTAGCAGTGAAGGCAGATTCAACTGTAGCATTCAAAAGCGAATTGGAATTGGTTTATTATTGTCATATGTACCAAGGTACAGTGAAAAACTTGTCTTGCATACCGATCGTACAGGTCAATTCATTACACAGTGCATTGAGGTAGTACAAGGTAAAACAATAACAGAATGCAGAATAAAGTGTTACAGCTACACAGAAAGTGCAGTGCAGGCAGACAATAAGGTGCAAGGCCAAAAAGAGGTAGATTGTGAGATCAAGAGTCCATCTTATCGTACTAGGGAACTGTTCAATAGTCTTATAACAGCGGGGTAGAAGCTGTCCTTGAGCCTGGTGGTACGTGCTTTCAGGCTTTTGTATCTTCTGCCTGAAAATATTTGGGGTGGGTGGGGTCTTTGATTATGCTGGCTGCTTCCCCAAGGCAGCAAGAGGTAAAGACAGAGTCCATGGAGGGGAGGCTGGTTTCTGTGACGTGCTGAGCTGTGTCCACAACTCTCTGCAGCTTCTTGCGGTCCCGGGCAGAGCAGTTGCCGTACCAAGCCGTGATGCATCCACATAGGATGCTTTCTATGGTGCATCGATAAAAATTGGTGATGTTCAATGGGGACATGCCAAATTATTTTGGATGAGTGTCTGAAATGAAAGAAGCTGCAGGGCTATGGAAGTCGGTTGGGGGTTGGGGACCAGTTGGAATGTTCTTACACTGAGTCATTACAGACTCAAGGGGCCAAATGGCCTCCTTCTGTCCTTTAACCACTCTGCGATTCAGATGTTCCACGGTGACCTATGAGTCTGGTGCCCTTGTGGTGTGCGACAGTGCTGTAATAAGTCCAGTCTAGGAATATTGGGCCACAGTGCTGTACGTCCGTACCAGGAAGGAGGAAGTGCTAGAAATATGGGAGCGCATTCGGGTGGATCAACCCCCGGGACCTGACAGGCTATAACCCAGGATGCTAAGGGAGGCAAGGGAGGAGATTGCTGGGACTTGGACAGAAATTTTTCCATTATCATTTAGCCATGGGTAAGGTAAAAGGTGACTAGAAGGGAGCTAAATGTTGTACCCTTGTTCAAAAAGGGCAGTATTGGTCTTGGTATTGGTTTATTATTGTCACTTGTACCGAGGTACAGTGAAAAACTTGTCTTGCATACTGATCGTACAGATCAATTCATTACACAGTGCAGTTACATTGAGTTAGTACAGAGTGCATTGATGTAGTACAGGTAAAAACAATAACAGTACAGAGTAAAGTGTCACAGCTACAGAGCAACTGCAGTGCAGTAAGGTGCAAGGTCACAGCAAGGTAGATCGTGAGGTCATAGTCCACCTCATTGTATAAGGGAACCATTCAATAGTCTTATAGGGGTAAGCCCAGAAACTACAGGCTGGTGAGCCTTACATCAGTGGTGGGGAAGTTGTTGGAGAAGATTCTGAGGGACAGGGTTTACGTTCACTTGGAAAGGCAGGGACTGATTAGAAGGAACACACACAAGATGCTGGAGGAACTCAGCAGGTCAGGCAGCATCTGTGGAGGGAAATAAACAGTCGATGTTTCGGGTTGAGACCCTTCATCAGGACTGGAAAGGAAGAGGGCACAAGCCAGGATAAAAAGGTGGAGGAGGGGGAGGAGCACAGGCTGGCAGGTGATAGGTGAGTCAGCATGATTTTGTGCAGGGGAGATCACGTCTCACAAATCTGAGTGAATTAGATTAAGAAGGCAAATGGAATTAGTGTTGATCAGCTTCAGGGTTGGCGTGGACGAGGGGGGTGAAAGGGCCAGTTCTGTGCTGTGCATTTCTATGATTCTAGTATTCCACTTTACTGTAACAGGATGGGTACAAGAATAGGATTCGACAATGTTGTAACGAGGCTGGTGACTTTTATGCAGCAGTCTCAAAGTCCTGACATAAAATAAATCTTTACGATGTACTACTTGATGCAAATCACAACTGTTAGAAAGCTGTAAGTAGACTCGAGGCTGGAATCCAATCATCAATGAGAAGAACCTATTCTTTGTGATTTATGACATTGTCTGAAGGTCCTGACTTACTACCTGGTAATATACCGGAGTGATAAATGTAGGGGTCCCAGAGCTCGCAAAGCAATAAATGGCTCTTCAGTTTATTCATCCAGAGGACCTGTCTATTTCCCCAGCGTCTGCCAGTAAATAACGATCAGTAAATCCCTCATATCTGCCGTGTTTCAGCTCAGGCCAATGTTACAACATGGAACATCAGGACCATATGGAAAGGGACCAGAGGTGGCTATTCAGAGACAACAATCAGAATCAGGTTCGTTATCATTGACATATGTCATGAAATGTGTTGTTTTGCGGCAGCAGTACAGTGCAAGACATAAAAATTACTATAAGTTACAAAAATAAATAAATAGTGCAAAAGAGGAATAATGAGGTAGTGTTCATGGATTCATGGACCATTCAGAAATCTGATGGCAGAGGGGAAGAAGCTGTTCCTGAAACATTGAGTGTGGGTCTTCAGGCTCCTGTACCTCCTCCCCGATGGTAGTGACGTGAAGAGGGCATGTCCCGGGTGGTGAGGGTCCTTAATGATAGATGCTGCCTTCTTGAGGTGCCGCCTCTTGAAGATGTCCTTGTTGGCAGGGAGGGTTGTGCCCGTGATAGAACTGGCTGAGTCTACAACCCTCTGCAGCCTCTTGCGATCCTGCACATTGGATCCTCCATACCAGGCAGTGATGCAACCAGTCAGAATGTTCTCCACCATATATCTGTAGAAATTTGCAAGAGACTTTGGTGACATACCAGATCTCCTCAAACTCCTAATGAAGTAGAGCCACTGGTATGCCTTCTTCATGATTGCATCAATGTGTTAGGCCCAAGATAGGTCCACTGAGATGTTGATGCCCAGGAACTTATAGCTGCTCACCCTTTCCACTGCTATCCCCTCAATGAGGACTGGTGTGTGTTCTCCCAACTTCCCCTTCCTGAAGTCCACAATCAATTCCTTGGTCTTGCTGACGTTGAGTGCGAGGTTGTTGTTGCGACACCACTCAACCAGCCGATCTATCTCACTCCTGTACATCTCCTCATCGCCATCTGAGATTCTGCTAACAACAGTGGTGTCATCGGTGAATTTATAGATGGCATTTGAGCTGTGCCTAGCCACAGAGTCATGAGTGAAGAGAGAGTAGAGCGGTGGGCTAAGCACGCATCCTTGAGGGGCACCGGTGTTGACTGTCAGCGAGGAGGAGATGTTATGACTGATCCGCACTGACTGTGGTCTCCCGGTAAGGAAGTCAAGGATTCAGTTGCAGAGGGAGGTACAGAGGCCCAGGTTTTGAAGCTTGTTGATTAGTACTGAGGTTATGATGGTGTTGAACCCTGAGCTGTAATTGATAAACAGCAGCCTGATGTATGTCGAGCCAAGTGGAGTGCCAGTGAGATTGCATCCACTTGGGGCTATTAGAATTATGGGGATGACGGTAGGAAAGAGGAGTAAAGAGCTGAGAGCAGCAAGGGGAGAGAGGTGCAGTGGCGACTTCCAAAAGTGTCACTTCCTGATAAGAAACCATTGAAGGAGGAGACGGTTCACTGATCCTAGTCCCAGATTCATTTAATTAATTGCACCATGGTAATGTAGCGGTTAGCGTAACGCTATTAAAGCGCCAGCGACCCGGGTTCAATTCCAGCCACTGTACGAAAGGAGTTTGTACGTTCTCCCCGTGACTGCGTGGGTTTCCTCCGGGTGCTCCAGTTTCCTCCCACATTCCAAAGATGTACGGGTTAGGAAGTTGTGGGCATGCTATGTTGGCGCCGGAAGCGTGGCTGCACTACTAAAACATGGTGATAAACTAAAAATGAGACACTAGAGCCATAGAGCAATACAGCATGGATACCGTCCCTTCGGCCCAACCACTGCATGCCGACCACAGTGCCCTCCCAGCTAGTCCCAATTTCCTGCATTCGGCCCAAGCCCTGCCCCTCCCTGAACCTATCCAAGTGCTTCTTAAATTATACTATTGTACTTGCCTCAACCACTTCCTCTGGCAGCTCATTCCACACACTCACCTCTCTCTGCGTGAAAAAGTTGCCCCTCAGGTCCCTTTTAAATCTCTCCCCTCTCACCTAAGCCCATGCCCCCTAGATTTGGACTCCCTCCTACCCTGGGGAAAAGACTGTTGCCATCCACCTTATCTACGCCTCTCATAATTTCAAACACTTATGTAAGGTCGCCCCTCATTCTCCTACATTTCAAGGAATAAAGACCCAGCCTGGCCAACCTCTCCCTATATCTCAGGCCCTCGAGTCCTGGCAACATCCTCAAAAATCTTTTCTGCACTCTTTCCAGTTTAACCACATCTTTCCTATAAAAGGGCGACAAAAACTGTACACAGTACTCCAGGTGTGGCCTCACCTATGTCTTATACAATGGCAACATAATGTCCCAACTCATATACTCAAGTGCCTGACTGATGAAGGCCAGTGTGCTAAGTGCCTTTTACACCACCGTGTGTACGTGTGATGCCACTCTCAACAAACTATGCACTTATGTTCCTCAGTCTCTCTGTTCTATTGCACTCCCTAGTGCCCTACCATTCATAGTATAAGTCCTACACTGGTTTAACTTTCCAAAATGTATCACATCACTTTTATCAATCTGTATTGAATACCAATCTGTATTGAAATCCATTTGCCACCCCTCAGCCCACTTCCCTAACTGATCAAGATCCCCCTGTTATCTATGATAACCTTCTTTACTATTAACAACACCTCCCAATTTCGTGTTAGGAGACTGCATATGAGCAACTCACAGGGTGCTGCAGGAACTCAGCGGGTCAGGCAGCATCTGTGGAGGGAAATGGACAGTCGAAGTTTCGGCTAGCCCAGAAGAAAAATGGAGGATAGCTTATCAAGGACAGGGAGGTAGTCAGTGCTCACTGGAAGGAACACTTCAAACTGAGACCAGCTCTGTGCTGTGTGTGCCCTTCCAACAGCTCACCATCCACCACAATCACCGCACTACCCCAGGCTCACAAGAGTTTGAAAAGGCCACACAACAGCTGAAAAAGAAGAAAGCCTCTGCTGCGGACAAGATCCCTGCAGATTTATCAAACCCCACCCAATAACAAGTGAGCAAATACGTAGGGAGATCGCAGATAGGTGTAGGAATAGTAAGCTTGTTATAGTAGGTGACTTCAACTTCCCTCATATTGACTGGGACTGCCATAGCGCTTAGGGATTAGATGGGGAAGAATTTGCTATGTGTGTCCAGGAAAGTTTTCACAAGCAATACATCGGTGTCCGTACTAGAGAGGGGGCAACACACGATCTCCCACTGGCTAATGAGGCTGGGCAAGTGGTAGAAATGTCAGTGGGGGAGCCCTTTGGGTAGAGTAACCATAATTCTATTAGTTTTAAAATATTTATGGAAAGAGACTGCCCACAAAGTTCTAAACGGGGGCAAGGCTAACTGAATTAAAGGGGACCTGAGGGACAAGTTTTTCACACAGAGGGTGATGGGTATATGGAATGAACTGCCATAGGAAGAGGGGGATCAATTACAATGCTTGAAGGACGTTTGGACAGGTACATGCATAGGAAAGGTTTCGAGAGTCATGGGCCATACGTAGGCAAATGGGATTTGCTCAGGTAGGCAACTTGGCTAGCATGGATGTTGGGCCGAAGGGCCTGCTTCCGTGCTGTGTAACTCCAACTCATGACTCTATGAATGAGAAACATTTCTGGCAGCATGCAGATAAGAAACTGTACTGGTGCAGTGGCTAAGTTGCCATAGTAACCCAGAGATCTGGACTAACATACTACTTCATGTGAGTTTAAATCTCACCACGGCTGCTGTGGAATTTAAATGCATGGAATCACAGTTGTACAGCACAGAAATGGGCCCTTTGAAGCCACCTTGTCCGTGCTGACTGAAATGCCTGTCTATGCTCGTCCCACTTGCCTGCACTAGGTCCATATCCATCTGTGCCTTTCCCATCCAAGTACTTATCCAAATACTGTTTAAAAATTGTAATAGTATCTGCTTGTACCACCTCCTTTGGCAGCTCATTCCACATACCCACCACCCTCTGTGTGAAAAACCTGCCCCTCAAATCTCAGTTTCAGTTAATAATCTGGAATTGTAACAAACTGCAGGTCCCTTGTCCAAAAACTGGCAGCCCAGCACCGAGCCTGTGTCGGATTTTGGATTCTCCAAGATTTTCGACAACGTGTTTGTGAAGTTTAATAAAAAAGGTGAAGAATTATGCTTTCCTTGTGCAGTACTGCCCATGCTGTTACCCACAAGCCTTACTGACAGCATTTTATGGCGCAGAGCATAGGAAACCATGGAGCTGGCAGTGGTGCGTAGGGCAGGTTGAGGGAGGTGAAGGGTCACCCTGGTTGCCTTGGATACTGCAACAACACTGGTACATCACCAAGATCTAGCACCTAGCCAATTGTCCCGGTTATTTTAACAATAGATCTGAATTTTATTTAACCTAATATGAAATGGAATATTTTCTGGTATGTCCAATTTATTGGACAGTGGGATTCTAGGCATCAACCGACAGTCATTAGGAATGCCTAGGAAACTACAGGATTGTAATAGTTAGGGACATGGAGTACAAGAGATGTACCTTATAAAACACTGGTTCAACCCCACAACTGGAGTATTGTGTCCTGTTCCAGGCACCACTCTTTCAGGAAGGCTTTGGAGAGAGTGGAAAAGAGATTTGCCAGAAGGATTCCAAGGTTGAGGGTCCTTAGTTGTAGACTGGAGAAGCTAGGGTTGTTCTTCTTGGACCAGAAGAGGTTGTGAATGGATTTGATAGGGGAGCTAAAATTATGAAAGGTATGGAGAGAGTATCCTGGATCCAGTGGATTTATAGAATAGTTACAACACAGAGAAAGTTGTTTGGCCCATTGTCCACACCAGCACTCCTCCAGAGCAACCCTCTAGTTCCACTCCCTGCCCCCTTTTCTGTAGCTTTGCAACTTTTTTCTTCACCATATATTTATCCAACTCCCTCTTGAAGGCCACAGTGGAACCAGTCCCCACCTGCAGGCACTGTATTCAAGGTTCCAACTACACAAAGCATAAAAAAAATTTTCCTCATGTCACTCTCAATTCTCTTTTGTGACCTCCAGTTCTCCTCCATCAAAGGGAACAGCCTTCCGCTACCCACCTTGTCCTCATTAATTTATGTACTTCGATCAAATCTCCCTTCAGCTTAATCTATTCTGAGGAAAACAGTTCAAGTCACTCTAATGTATTCTTGCTATCCCTTATCCCAGGAATTATTCTTGTTTTCTGGGCCCTCTCTCATCCCTCCCATAATGTGGTGAACAGAATTAACTACAATAATCCAGTGGAACTGGACCAGTCTTCTCATATTTCTCATGACAAAGGCCATTTTGCCCATCGAATCTATGCCAGTTCAAGTCAATCCCATTTCCCCAGTCAGTTACCTGCAACTGGGAGAATGGGATTGACCTTGACAGAGACCTTGACGTTTGTGAGGACAAAGTAAAACAAGCTGATAAGCTAGAACATGTCGATGTTGAGAAGGAGGATGTGCTGGAACTTTTGAAAAACATTAGGATTGATAAGTCACCAGGGCTGGATGGGATATATCCCAGGATACTATAGGAAGTGAGGGAAGAGATTTCTGAGCCCTTGGTGATGATCTTTGCGTCCTCACTGGCCACAGAAGTAGTGCCAGATAATTGGAGGGTGGCAAATGTTATTCCTTTGTTCAAGAAAGGTAGTAGGGATAACCCTGGGAATTATAGACCAGTGAGTCTTACTTCAGTGGTGGGCAAATTATTGGAAAAGATTCTTAGAGACAGGATTTATGAGCAGTTGGAGAAGCATAGTCTGATTAGGGACAGTCAGCATGGTTTTGTGAGGGGCAGGTTGTGCCTCATGAGCCTGATTGAATTCTTTGAGGATGTGACAAAACACATTGAAGGTAGAGTAGTGGATGTGGTGTATATGGACTTTAGTAAGGCGCTTGATAAGGTTCCTCATGATAGGCTCATTCAGAAGGTTGGGGGGCATGGGATCCAGGGAAACTTGGCTGTGTGGATTCGGAATTGGCTTGCCCATAGAAGGCAGAGGCTGGTTGCAGATGGAGCGTATTTTGTCTGGAATTCGGTGACCAGTGGTGTTCTGCAGGGATCTGTTCAGGGACCCCTGCTTTTCATGATTTTTATAAATGACTTGGATGAGGAAGTGGAAGGGGGGGGGGGTTAGTAAACCTGCAGATGACACGAAGGTTGGTGGTGGTGTGGATAGTGTAGAAGGTTGTCAAGGGTTACATCGATAGGATGCAAAGCTGGGCTGAGAAGTGGCAGATGGAGTTCAACCCGGAAAAGTGTGAATGTGATTCACCTTGGAAGGTTGAATTTGAAGGCAGAATACAGGGTTAATGGCAGTGTGGAGGAACAGAGGGATCTTGGGGTCCAAGTCCATAGAACCCTCAAAGTTGCTGCGCAGGTCGATAGGGTTGTTAAGAAGGTGTATGCTGTGTTGGCCTCATTAGTCGGGGGATTGAGTTCAAGAGCCGTGAGGTAATGTTGCAGCTCTATAAAACCCTGGTTAGACCACACTTGGAGTATTGTGTTCAGTTCTGGTCGCCTCATTATGGGAAGGATGTGGAAGCTTTAGAGAGGGTGCAGAGGAGATTTACCAGGATGCTGCCTGGATTGGAGAGCATGTCTTATGAGGATAGGTTAAGCGAGCTAGGGCTTTTCTCTCTGGAGTGAAGGAGGATGAGAGGTGACTTGATAGAGGTCTACAAGACGATCAGAGGCATAGATCAAGTGGACAGTCAGAGACTTTTTCCCAGGGCGACAATGGCTAACATAAGGGGACATAATTTTAAGGTGATTGGAGAAAAGTACAGGGGGGATGTCAGAGTTAAGTTTTTTACACAGAGAGCGGTGGGTGCATGGAATGCACTGCCAGGGGTGTTGGTAGATGCAGATACATTAGGGACACTTAAGAGACTCTTAGATAGGCACATGGATAATAGAAAAATGGAGGGGTATGTGGGAGGGGTATGTGGGAGGAAATGTATAACATTCAGAGAGAAGAACCACCAGTGAAATTATTCAATTACATCACAATGATAAAGTGACAGCATTGGTTTCCATTCACAGTCCTCTGGGGGGTCAGGTGAGGGTGTTTGGGGCAGGTCCTGGGGTTAAGTTGTCAGGGTTGAACTAAAGAACAATTAAAGGAGAATGTACCCTGCTGGGAATTTTACACAGATTGAGGGATATAGGAGAGCCCACTAGTAGGCAAATTTCTTGTAAAAGCATTAACATTAGGGCTGTTCTACTGGGGGACTTCCATTACTATAATATTAGTTGGGACACCAACACGGTAAAATAAAATGCTAGATTGCTTTAAGGAGAAGTTTAATAAAGCATTGGTGGGGGCGGTATTCTGGATTTATTTGAGGGAATGATGTTGGGCAGGTGGAAGGAATATCATTGAAGAAGCAATTGGGGTAGGATTCATAATTCAGTAAGTGGTAAAATTATTGAAAAATGGACAAAGGAGTAAATGTTCTACGTTGGAGTAAATGTTCTACGTTGGAGTAAATGTTCTATGTTGGAGTAAGTCCAATTTTACTTGCCAAAGAAATGATTTAGCAAAGGTCAATTGGAACCAGCTACTTGAAGGTAAAATGGTGTCAGATAATGGGAGGCATTCAAAAAGGGTAAACGTGTAGACACAAAGGATGGGAGAATGAAATCTGGCACCCTCTGGATTCCAAAGTGCATAGAAAGCAAGACAAAGCAAACAAGGAAGGCTATGTCAGAAACCAAGAGCTTAAATAGGGTATTCTTAAAATACTGAGCAGTTCGGACAGCATCTGTGGAGAAAGAAAGCAAGTCAATGCTTCAGGTATGGTATTGATATTGGTATATTATTGTCACTTGTACCGAGGTACAGTGAAAAACTTGTCTTGCACACCGACCGTACAGGTCAATTCATTACACAGTGCAGTTACATTGAGTCAGTACAGAGTGCATTGAGGTAGTACAGGTAAAAACAGTAACAGTACAGAGTAAAGTGCCACAGCTACCTTTCATTAAAACAAGGAGCATACTACGGAGTGCTTAATACTAAAGGAAGCTGAGAGAAGTAAAGAAACTGTAGGGATGAAAGTAAAGGGGAAATTAGGAAAGCAAAGAAAGTGCATGAGAAAAAGAAAGCCCAAAGATAAGTATATTAAGAGCAAGAGGTTAACTAAGTGTGGGGCCTATTAGAGACTGAAAGGGTAAGCTACGCCACAGAGTTATACAGCACAGCAGCAGGCTGGGTCAAAAACGTGAAAGCCCACAGGATCCAAGGGGCCATGATAAATTGGATCCAAAATAAGGACAGCAGTAGGAGGCCATTTGGCCCCTCATACCTGGTCTGCCATTCAGTCAAGGCTGACTTTTTACTTTGGTGTCACTTTCCAACACTAACCCATATCCCTTGAAACCTATCGATCTCTTGAACATCAGAATCAGGATCAGGTTTATTATCACTGACATATGTCATAGAACATAGAACAGTACAGTGCTCAGATCTTGTGCTGATCAGCTGGCAGAAGTAATTGCGGACATATTCAACCTCACCCTGCTTCAATCTCAGGTTCCCTCCTGTTTTAAGAAGACCACTATCATCCCGGTACCAAAGAAAAGCAAGGTAACTTGCCTCAATGACTACTGCCCAGTGGCTCTGACATCCACCATCATGAATTGCTTTGAGAGGTTGGTCATGGCACGCATCAACTCCAGCCTACCAGAAAACCTGGACCCATTGCAATTCACCTATCGGTGAAACAGGTCTACAGCGGATGCCATCTCCCTGGCCCTTCACTCAGCTCTGGAGCATCTGGACAGTAAGGACACTTACATTAGACTATTGTTTATTGACTACAGCTCTGCCTTCAATACAATAATACCAAGCAAGCTTGTCACCAAACTTCAAGTCCTAGGACTCAACACTTCCCTCTGTAACTTGACTTTCCAACAAACAGACCACAATCAGTGAGGATAGGCAGCAACACCTCCAGCACGATTATTCTCAACACTGGTGGCCCACAAGGTTGCGTCCTCAGCCCTCTACTCTACTCCCTATACGCTCATGACTGTGTGGCCAGATTCTGCTCTAACTCCATCTACAAGTTTGCAGATGATACCACTGTTGTAGGCCATATCTCAAACAGTGATGAATCAGAGTACAGGAAGGAGATAGAGAGCTTAGTGGAATGATGTCATGACAACAACCTTTCCCTCAATGTCAACAAAACTAAAGAGCTGGTCACTGACTTCAGGAAGGGGAGCGGTGTACATACACCTGTCTACATCGATGGTGCTGAGGTCGAGAGGGTTGACAGCTCCAAGTTCCTGGGAGTGAACATCACCAACAACCTGTCCTGGACAAACCACGTGGATGCCACAGCCAAGAAAGCTCACCAGCGCCTCTACTTCCTCAGGAGGCTAAAGAAATTTGGTTTGTTCCCTTTGACTCTCACCAACTTTTACCGATGCACCATAGAAAGCATCCTATCAGGATGTATCACGGCTTGGTACGGCAACTAGTCTGCCCAAGACCGCAAGAAGCTGCAGAGAATTGTGGACACAGCCCAGCGCATCACGGACACCAGTTTCCCCTCCTTGGACTCTTCTCATCTCTATTATGAATGACCGACTCCTTACTTTGAGACATGACCCCTGGTTCAGGACCACAGACACGTCATCCTTGTATCTACCCAGTCAGGATCCTTAAGAATTTGTACGTTTCAATAAGATCACCAGTCATTCTTAACCCTGGAGAGAATAGGCCCAGTCTGTTTAATCTCTCCTCTTATAAATAATCTGACATCCCAGGGATTAATGTGCTGAACCTTTGTTTCCTCTGTTACACATATATCTTTACTTGGAAGTGGGGTCAAGACCTATACATAATATTCCAGATGCACCCATCAGGACCCCAAATAATTGAAACAAGACATCTCTACTGTTGTCCTCCAATCTTCTTTCCTACTTGCTTGCTTAACTTTCGATGACTGAGTACTCAGACACTCAGGACCCCTTGAACACAAATACATCTCCCCCCACCTTAAAGAATACCCCACCTTTCTATTTTTATCAACTGAGGTGGATGACCCAACATTTTTCCATATTATATTTGATCTGCTAAGGGCTCACCATTCATTTAACTTGTTTATTTCCCTTGAAGCCTCACTGCATCCTCCTCAATGTTCACACTGACCTACTTGGATATAATACACTTGATCCCCTTATCCAAATCTTTGATGTAGATTATGAACAGTTGAATCCCTAGCACTAATCCCTGCGGCACCCCGCTAGTCAAAACCTCCCAAACTGAAAATGACCAATTTATTCCTGCTCTATTTTATGGCTTTAATCAGTCATTAATCCATGCAATATCATGTGCTCTAATTATGCTTAAACACATAATTTTGCTTAACAAACTCTTTTATCGAAGACCTTTTGTCCAAATACACAACATCAACTAGCCCCACCTTAAGATAAGATTTATTGGTCACATGTACATTGAAACACACAGTGAAATGCATCTTTTGTGTAGAGTGTTTTGGAGGCAGCCCGCAAGTGTCGCCACACTTCCGGCGCCAACATAGCATGCCCACAACTTCCTAACCCGTATGTCTTTGGAATGTGGGAGACACGGGGAGAACATATAAACTCCTTACAGACAGCGGCCAGAATTGAACCCGGGTCACTGGCGCTGTAATAGTGATACGCTAACTGCTACTCTACTGTGCCTGCCCTCACAAGAAAACATGATTTCCCCTTCATAAATCCATGTTGACTTTGCCCAATTCTACTGTTATTTTCTAAGGGCTGTTTCTACTTCCTTTAACAAGAGATTCCAACATTGCCAGGTTTACAGGTCTTAATCTTCAAGAGTCAGGATCTTGTTCACATCTATCACATCTCTTCTCAACCCTCTTTTCTCCCAGGTTTCTCCTGTCTAACTTGGTAACTGAATCCCTGGAACTATTCCTGTAAACCTTACCTTCTCCTTCTCCAGGACTTTTGCATCCTTCCTGAAATGTAGTGACCAAAGTTGTAGGGACTGGAGAGCTTGAGTAACAAGGAGAGGCTGAGGGGTGACCTTATGGAGGCTTATAAAATCAAGAAAGGCATAGATAAGGTGGATTGTCTCAGTCTTTTTCTCAGGGCTGGGGAATCTAAAACTAGAGGGCACAGATTTAAGGTGAGAGGGGAAAAATTTTAAAGGGATTTAAAGGAGATGGGAGCAGAGAGAATGAATGGGAGTGGGTGGGTTCTTGATTATGTTTGCTGTTTTCCGAGGCAGCAGGAAGTGCAGACAGAGTCAATGGAGGGGAAGGTACTATATAAATGCAAATTGCTAATACTGTTGAAGTGCTTAAGACCTTTGAGCTCAAGGTTCTGCATAAAACAGTTGCCCCTTAACCATGTCCGATTGGCAAACTGCAAGCAAAAGGGTGCAACAAAGATACAGGGAGGATCGGGGCTTGACTGCAAACGTACTTTACAGCTCAGAGGGAATTGGGTGCCAATGTTGTAGAATATCCTCTGCCTTGGATGTGATGAACTTTTTCCCATGTAAGCTGCTAAATGACTAAATGAGTCCAGCTGTTTAGTTATTACTAGGTAAAGACAGGATATCCGAAATGATGACACAATAAGCGCTTCTAATTAAAGGCTGCCTTTTTCGAACAACAGTCACGTTCTACTTTTAGCAAACAGCAGCGCATGCTCTCAGTGCTAATATTGTAAAAGAGATGTTCACCAAAACAGATTACATTGATGAGGCATCACCCATGGATGCAGTGGGGACCATGCTTGATTGTTGAATCGACGGGCTGGAGTCACACTCTGGAAATCTGAGCATCTCATCCAGGCTGACGGTTCCCCTGCAGTCCATGGGGGAGGGCGGCACTGCTTCTGTGGGACAAATTCTGGTGATATCTGTCGAAGCAATTATCTGCTGACCAACGCGGGCAGGAGATGGGAGGTAGTGAACTAGCTCCCCGCAGCACCTCAGTTACATTCCACAGTGACAGAGCAGAAGGGTGCTTGACATCCTCAACAAATAAAAATGTTGCCACGCAGCCAATGCTAATCCTCCCCAATGGTGTGACGGGCAGTGAAAACAGAATGATTTGCTGCATATAGTGCAACTTACATTTAAATCACAAAGAAGCTAATTTCAAGATACAATACAATCACTGGTTTCTGAAGACAGTAATGAACTACTGCTTGGCTTGCCTGGCTCCAATCTCACCCCCTCCAGGATTTGAGGGAGTGCAGTGTTGTTAGACTGTCTTTCAGATGAAACATTAAATCAATGGTTATCTACGTGGTCAGGTGAGTGTGAAGAACACAACAGTAGGTGGAAAAAATCTGGGGAGTTGTCCCGATTACTTGCATCTCCCAGTACAGGAGGAGGCTGTTCAGCCTTCCTTGGGTGACCTTGCTTTTTGACAGAGCTATCCAATTAGTCCTACTTCTCTGATCCTTCCTGCAACCTCTATATAGAACATATAACAGTACAGCACAATACAGGCCCTTCAGCCCACAATGTTGTGCCAACCTTTAAACCTCGCCTAAGACTGTCTAACCCCTTCCTCCCACATATTCCTCTATTTTAAATTCCTCCATATGCTTATCTTGTAATCTCTTGAATTTGACCAATGTACCTTCCTCCACCACCACCCCAGGCAGTGCATTCCATGCCCCAACCACTCTCTGGGTAAAAAACCTTCCTCTGATATCTCCCTTGAACTTTCCACCCATTACTTTGAAGTCATGCCCTCTTGAATTGAGCATTGGTGCCCTGGGAAAGAGGTGCTGGCTGTCCACTCTATCTATTCTTCTTAATATTTTGTACACCTCTATCATGTCTCCCCTCATCCTCCTCCTCTCTAAAGAGTAAAGCCCCAGCTCCTTTAGTCTCTTCTCATAATCTTCTCATGCATACTCTCTAAACCAGGCAGCATCCTGGTAAATCTCCTCTGCACCCTTTCCAACGCTTCCACATCCTTCCTATAATGAGGCGACCAGAACTGGACACAGTACTCTAAGAGTGGTCTAACCAGAGTTTTGTAGAGCTGCATCATTACATATTTTCTCCCCGTCGGGAAATTCCTTCTGAAAACTATTAATCATATTTTACACATTGGAGACCATTCAGCCCATCGAACCCATGCCAGCTGTCAGAGCATTCCCAGCAGTCCCATTCCTTAATTATTGAAAGCATCTACAGGAGGCACTGCCTCAAGATGGCAGCATCTATCATCAAGGATCCCCACCATGCCCTCTTCTCACTGCTACCATCGGGCAGGAGGTACAGAAACCTGAAGTCTCACACCACCAGGTTCAGGAACAGCTACTTTTCTACAACCATCAGGTTCTTGAACCAGCCTGCACACCCCTAACCCTACCTCAACAATGGAACACTACGGACCACCTCTTGCACTGCCATGGACTTGTTTCTGATTATGTTTTTTTACATAAAAGTCTTGTTTTGCACAGTCTTTTTTCTTCACTGTCTTGTATAATTTATGTTCTGTGTATTGTATGAATCTATGTGCCTGTGATGCCGCTGCAAGCAAGTTTTTCATGGTGGAGACATAAGAGACTGCAAATGCTAGAATCTGGAGCAACACGCAAAGTGCTGGAGAAACTCAGCGGGTCAGGCAGGGAAATGAACAGTTAACTTTTCAGGTCAAGACCCTTCATCTGGACTGAGAGGCAGAGGGGCGATAGCCAGTATAAAGAGGTGGAGGGAAGGGATGGAACAAGAGCTGGCAGGTGATAGGTGGATCCAGGTGAGGGATCCATAGGCAGATGGGGGAGGGGAGAGTGGGAATTGCAACAGAGGCTGGGAGGTGGAGATGACAAAGGGCTGAAGTTTTTCATTGTACCTGTACCTCACTGTACTTGTCCCTATGACAATAAACTCGACTCAACTATTTTTCTGTAACCAGTTCAATCCCACATGCCTATCAACTCCTGCCACCCTTAGGGGGTAAGTTACTGTAGCTAATTAACCAACTAACCAGCCTGTCTTCGGGATGTGTGAGGAAAGCAGAATATCCAGGACAAACCCACGTGGTCTTGGGGACAACGTGCACATAGACAGCAGCCAAGATCAGAATCTAACCAGTGTCACAGTGAATGGGTAGAGCCCTGGGAAATGTTGTAGAACAGAGGGACCTGGGAGTACAACTACATAGTTCCCTGAAAGTGGTGTCGCAGGTAGACAGGGTGGTGAAGAAGGCATTTGGCACACTGGCCTTTATCGGGGCATTAAGTATAGAAATTGGGATGTTATACAGGACATTGGTGAGGCCACATTTGAAATATTGCATTTAGTTTTGGTCACCCTGCGATAGGAAAGATGCCATTAAGCTGGAAAGAGTGCAGAGGAGATTTACGAGGATGTTGCCGGGACTCAAGGGACTGAGCTATGGAGAGAGGTTGAGCAGTTTGGAATTTTTTTCACTGGAGCACAGGAGAATGAGGGGTGATTTTATAGAGGTGTATAAAATTATGAGGGGCATAGACAGGGTGAACGTGCACAGTCTTTTTCCCAGGGTTGGAGAATCAAGAACTAGAGGGCACAGGTTTAAGGTGTGAGGGGAGAGATTTAATAGGAACCTGAGGGCCAACTTTTTCACCCAGAGGGTAGTGAGTATATGGAATTAGCTGCCAGCAGCTAATTAGCAGCTGGTTGAGGCAGGTACATTAACAACATTTAAAAGGTACTTGTATGTGGATAGGAAAGATTTAGGGGGAAATGAGCCAAATGCTGGCAAATGGGACCAGCTTAGATGGGAATCTTGGTCGGCATGGACCAGTTGGGCCAAAGGGCCTGTTTCCGTGCTGCATTAGTCTATGACACAGGTGCTGTGAGGCAGCACCACCAACTCGGTTTACACGTGGAAAATGGAAGCTTGGATAGACATCTTGACATGAATGAATTGTTCCAAAGGGTTTGTTGCCATCTGTATAACTCTATGATGCTGAAGAGGAGTAGAAATCTGGAACTCCCTTCCTAACATTGGTTTGAGGACTCATAAATGGAAAAAATATTGCAGTCCACCCTATCACAGAAGTATTTCTGAGCTATTCCCCTTCAGCCCCGAGAAGGCACGTGATAGGATTTGCTCTAAATTCATGGAATCTCCTCTGTGGGATTCTGTTGTTTTAAGCACTTATGTGCAAAAAATACTGTCCAACCCTCGTCAGAAAGCGTTTCCCAAACTGCTGTGGACTGACATAATGGGTCTATAATGAGAACAATTTCTGAAAAATTCTTCACTCTGGATTCTATACATCATTTTCTGTGCAACACAGCTGGCATTGATTAAGTTCTCTGTGCCCCACAATGAGAGCCTTGTGACTTTTATATATAATATATCTATTCCCTGCGCAGTAATTCGAGCTTGAGTTGTTATATGTACACAAATCCTACTGCAGCCCAAGTGTTGAAGCAATACGATAGGGCACAGGATGAAATATATTCTCCCTCTTTCATACAGTTGCAAGGATGCTGACCACAAAAGGATTTGGGCAAAGTTAATCTAGTTGCTGAAATAGAAATAGAATAAAATAGCATCTTAATGTTCCTGGTGTTAGACTTCTGATCAGAAACTCCACCTAGAATGTTGATGCATTCACCAACCCACTCTGTCTTTCCAGTGTTTTTCCCAGCCAGTCATTTCAGTTTTCAGTGTCTGCAACACAAAATCTGTCTGTGTTGGCAGGTCATGGAGAGGGAGTACTGGTGTAGGAATGGAAAATGTCCCACTGCTGCATCAGCTGCGGTCTGCTTAGGTGAGGGCTTGAGTGAGGCACAGCTTTGAAGTTGTGAACAGAGCTTACTTGCAATTACGAAGAGCAAGGGAGTGAGATTTCATTCTCTTGTACACATATGTTAAACTCAACCAAGGAGCATTTAATGACTAGAGTCAGTGAAGAAAAAATATATAAATTCACTACAAATTTTAAAAAAGCTACAGATGCTGGAAATCTGAAAGAAAAACAAAAAAAAGTGCTGAAAACACTCAGCAGGTCAGGCAGCATCTGTGGAGAAACAGCATTTTATGTTTTAGTTTGAAGTTCTGATGAAGGGTCTTTGCCTTAAGATGTTAACTGTTTCTCTTTCCACAGTTGCTGCCTGACCTGCTGAATGGCTGAATGTTTCCAGCATTTTCTCTTTTTATAATTTAAACTCTTTGCCTTTTACAGGTCACTGGAACACAACAATGGCACTTCTTTGCAATTGCTATGCATTTATTTAAGTGCTGTTAATTTGAAAGGAAAGTGTTCATTTTCCCTTCACTCTGTCCCTTGGTGTTGAACTGAGCTGTGTTGCTTAGCCCAATAGCCACTCTGTCTGTATGTGCCTGTACTGAGAGTGGCAGAGGGTCAGCCAACTGTGGAAGGAATCACACTGAGCTTAATCCAAACTCCAGATCACTCATACAGAGGGAGATTCCTTTCTTTCCTGCAAGTATCATATCCCTTGAATCCCTTATCTAACAAAAATCTATCCATCTGAGTCTTGGAAGTTTCAATTGACGCATAGGGGAGAGAATTTCAGATTTCTATGACTGGACAGCCTTGTTCCAGATTCGCTCCATCAGAGAAAATAGTTTCAACTGACCCTATACCTGTACATTTAACTCTTGAAGCCCCAGCATCATTCTGGTATACTTGTGCTCCATCCATCTTGAGGTACAATCCTAATGGATTTTTCTTCTCCCTGCATGAGGTCCACTGTAGCAAGATAACTGCTGTTGAGTTGACAGTGCCACAAGGCACCAATCCAATCAGGGAGTTCCTGGCTCATGTAACTAATTAGTAGATCAGTCTGTGGATGCCTGTTAACCAAGCAGATCAGTTTGTGACTCTGCACAGGCGATAGTACTGGCAGGTGTTGAGTGTCAGCGGGCCCAGTGTTGTTTATGGGCAATGACATTCGTACTGTAGGATAAATGAGCATCATGCCTCTGCTGCAGCTTCACAGCAAAGTAATTTGCAGCTGAATACGGTGAAACTGCACGTCTGCTTCGGCAACCTGCTTATTAGGAAGCAGTCAGCACATCTGCCCTTGCCAGTGAAACGGTTACAGTGCAAATGACTTGCAGCTGGGAGAACAGTAGGCCGCTCTCAGTTTTCATTTATATACCGTGACCTACACTGAAACAGTAACCACCCACTGCCTGCAAAATGTTCCATTCGGATTACAACCTCCAGTCATGTCTGGTGTTCCTTAATCTACAGATCGGGGTCACATTATCAGCACCGGTCTCAAGCGCCCACTTGGCATCTAATCCTTGGCTTTTGTAATTTGTTGTTCTTAATTTGAGGTACCAAGCCAGTGATTAATCTAAAATATGTTCAGCTCTTTGCTGATCTACCTCACCCTGTCTTCCTTCAACATCAGTGTGTCAAACACCACAAGTGGGCACATTAGTGTAGGGATCCTACACAAGGGTAGGCACTTACCTTGGCCAGTACTACATTGGCTGCCCATTAACTCCCCCAACACATACTTAAATCTACCAACCAGATGATGGTGGGGTGTACAAGAGGTGGGCAGGGCAACCTCACCCACTGTGCACTACTGGCTGCTCCTGAGTTTAAGTCATGCCAATGCGAGTTGCAAAATTTACATCAATAAGTCGGAGGCAACTGGGGGTACAGATACAGCACAGACTAAAGGAGCTAGGGCTTTACTCTTTGGAGAGAAGGAGGATGAGAGGAGACATGATAGAGGTGTACAAAATATTGAGAGGAATAGATAGAGTGGACAGCCAGCGCCTCTTTCCCAGGGCACCAATGCTCAATACAAGAGGGCATGGCTTTAAAGTAATGGGTGGGAAGTTCAAGGGAGATATCAGAGGGAGGTTTTTTACCCAGAGACTAGTTGGGGCATGGAATGCGCTGCCTGGGGTGGTGGTGGAGGCAGGTACGTTGGTCAAATTTAAGAGATTGCTAGATAAGCATATGGAGGAATAGAGGGATATGTGGGAAGAAGGGGTTAGATAGTCTTCGGGCGAGGTTTAAAGGTTGGCACAACATCGTGGGCCGAAGGGCCTGTATCATGCTGTATTGTTCTACGATTCTATGAAAGAACAAGAGAAAGTCTGAACTGAACATGCTCGCTCATCTTCTGAGTCTCACACAATATTTGGGGGTTGACTCTGAAAGCTTTTGGAGTTAACTGAGCAAAGCAACCATGAATTGGCAATAAATTGTCACTCATCCCAAGGTCCTCTCTGATTTATTATAGAATAACAGCACAGAGGCTATTCAGCCCATCGCACCTAGACTGGCTGCACTCCATTAGGGTACACTTTACATGGAACCAGAGAGGAATTTGTTCATTCTTCACAGCTGGGTTCACCCAAGTCCAACCAATTGTTCCCCATGCCACTCATCAGAATGTGCCCTTTTACAACAATAGATTTTTACTGCAGCTCTGCCTTTTATATTGCCGTTCAATTTTACTTCTGCTGTGTATATTCTTTGCTCGGTCAGAATTTCTCATTGTGCTTGAAGGCGAAGTCTTAACAGTGAACTTAATGCAGTACGTCACTGAACATTCAGGATTCTCCTACTGTGCTTTAACCATCGCTTCAACTTGTCTCACCAACCGGTGGGGGAGGGGGGACGGTGGGTGAAAGACATGGGGGAGGGACTGGTGGGGGAGAGACCGGTAGGGAATGGGGGACTGGGGATGGAGGAGCGACTGGTGGGGGAGGGACTGAAGATGGAAGTGCTGGTGCTGGAGGAGGGACAAGGTGGGGGAGGGATGGGGTGGAGAAGGGATGAGGACAGGAGGGACCTAGTGAGGAGGGGCAGGGTGGAAGAGGAGGGACAGGGTGGAGGACGAGGGATGGGGTGGAGGAGGGGCTGAGTGAGAAGGGATGGGGTGGAGGAGGGTTGGTGGGGGAGGAGGGACGGGGACAGGAGGGGCCGGGATGGAGGATGGATGGGGTGGAGGAGGGATGGTGGGGGAGGAGGGACGGGGTGGAGGAGGGTTGGTGGGGGAGGAGGGACGGGGACAGGAGGGGCCGGGATGGAGGATGGATGGGGTGGAGGAGGGATGGTGGGGGAGGAGGGACGGGGTGGAGGAGGGTTGGTGGGGGAGGAGGGATGGGGACAGGAGGGGCCGGGATGGAGGATGGATGGGGTGGAGGAGGGATGGTGGGGGAGGAGGGACAAGGACAGGAGGGACGGGGATGGAGGAGGGACAGGGTGGAGGGTTGGTAGGGGAAGAGGGATGGGATGGAGAAGGGATGAGGTGGAGGAGGGTTGGTGGGGAGGAGGGACAGGGTGGGGAAGGGTTGGTGGGGGAGGAGGGACGGGGTGGAGGAGGGTTGGTGGGGGAGGAGGGACAGGGTGGGGAAGGGTTGGTGGGGGTGGAGGGACAGGGTGGAGGGTTAGTGGGGGAGGAGGGACGGGGTGGAGGAGGGATGGTGGGGGTGGAGGGACAGGGTGGGGAAGGGTTGGTGGGGGTGGAGGGACAGGGTGGGGAAGGGTTGGTGGGGGAGGAGGGACAGGGTGGAGGAGGGTTGGTGGGGGAGGAGGGACAGGGTGGGGAAGGGTTGGTGGGGGAGGAGGGACAGGGTGGGGAAGGGTTGGTGGGGGAGGAGGGACAGGGTGGAGGAGGGTTGGTGGGGGAGGAGGGACGGGGTGGAGGAGGGTTGGTGGGGGTGGAGGAGGGACGGGGTGGAGGAGGGTTGGTGGGGGAGATGGGCTGGAGGAGGGTTGGTGGGGAGGAGGGACTGGGTGGAGGAGGGTTGGTGGGGAGGAGGGCTGGGTGGAGGAGGGTTGGTGGGGAGGAGGGACTGGGTGGAGGAGGGTTGGTGGGGAGGAGGGACGGGGTGGAGGAGGGATGGTGGGGGTGGAGGAGGGACAGGGTGGAGGAGGGTTGGTGGGGGTGGAGGAGGGACGGGGTGGAGGAGGGTTGGTGGGGGTGGAGGAGGGACGGGGTGGAGGAGGGTTGGTGGGGGAGATGGGCTGGTGGAGGGTTGGTGGGGAGGAGGGACTGGGTGGAGGAGGGTTGGTGGGGAGGAGGGACTGGGTGGAGGAGGGTTGGTGGGGAGGAGGGACGGGGTGGAGGAGGGATGGTGGGGGAGGAGGGATAGGGACAGAAGGGACCAAGTGAGGAGGGATGGGTGGAGGAGGGTTGGTGGGGGAGGAGGGACAGGGTGGGGAAGGGTTGGTGGAGGAGGAGGGACAGGGTGGAGGAGGGTTGGTGGGGGAGGAGGGACAGGGTGGGGAAGGGTTGGTGGGGGAGGAGGGACAGGGTGGGGAAGGGTTGGTGGGGGAGGAGGGACAGGGTGGAAGAGGGTTGGTGGGGGAGGAGGGACAGGGTGGAGGAGGGTTGGTGGGGGAGGAGGGACAGGGTGGAAGAGGGTTGGTGGGGGAGGAGGGACAGGGTGGAGGAGGGTTGGTGGGGGTGGAGGAGGGACGGGGTGGAGGAGGGTTGGTGGGGAGGAGGGACTGGGCGGAGGAGGGTTGGTGGGGAGGAGGGACGGGGTGGAGGAGGGATGGGGACAGAAGGGACCAAGTGAGGAGGGATGGGTGGAGGGTTGGTGGGGGAGGAGGGACGGGGTGGAGGAGGGATGGTGGGGGAGGAGGGACAGGGTGGGGAAGGGTTGGTGGGGGAGGAGGGACAGGGTGGGGAAGGGTTGGTGGGGGAGGAGGGACAGGGTGGAGGAGGGTTGGTGGGGGAGGAGGGACAGGGTGGAGGAGGGTTGGTGGGGGACGAGGGTGAAATATGATGAAAGGCTTGGAATAGACTGTGTGGAGCTGAGATTCGATGGTTTGCACTTTCACCACTGGCTCAGAAGGTTGTGGAATCAAAACTCACAGAGACTTGAGCACAAAAATTGAGGACGGAATGTCAGCACAAGGAACGGTTTACTTTTCGGAGGAGAGAACTGAGGTTCGTCTGTGGTGTCAGGTTAAAGTAAGAGATTGCATGGCACGAATTCAGCGAAGATCAGAAGAGGTTCCCCTTGTGCTTTGGCCAACCTTTATTTCTCAATCAACATCATTAAAACCTTTAATCTGGTCACAATCACACTGTTGACTGTGGAACTTCGCTGTGCTCAAATTGGCTGCCAACTTTCCGACATTACAACTGGGAGTACACTTCAAAAGCATTTCTTCAGCAGTCTGTGCTTTGGGACAGGGCAAAGCCTTGAAAGGTGCTCTATAAATGAGTCTTTCTTTTAACAGAGAAAAGGCAGTCTGTCTCCCTTCATCTGTACTGGAGCTTGAACATAAGAATATAACACTTCGGAGGAGGAGTAGCCATCCAGCCCTCATTTATAGAGTAATACAGCATGGAAGTAGGTCCGTCGGCCCAACTCGTCCATGCCAACCATGGTGCCCATCAAGCTAGTCCTATTTGCCCGTGTTTGGCCCATATCCCTCTAAACCCATCCTATCCATGTACTTATCCAACTGTCTTTTAAATGTTGTTATTGTACCTGCCTCAACCACTTCCTCTGGCAGCTTGTTCCATATACCCACCACCCTCTGATGAAGAAGTTGCCCCTCAAGGTTCCTTTTAAATCTTTCACCTCTCACCTTAAACCTATGCCCAGTAGTTCCCCTTTCCTGGGAAAAAAGACGCACCCTATCTATGTCCCTCATGATTTTATACACCTTTATAAGGTCACCCCTCAGTCTCCTACATTCCAAAGAATAAAGTCTTCACCTCCCCAACCTCTCCCTATATCTCAGGCCCCCGAGTCCTGGCAGCATCCTCGTAAATCCTCTCTGCGCTCTTTCCAGTTTAAAAATATAAGATAAAATATTTATTTATTAGTCACATATACATCGAAACACACAGTGAAATGTGGCTATTTGTATTACTGAGAATGTGCTGGGGGCAGCCTGCAAGTGTCGCCACTCTTCTGGCGCCAACATAGCGTGTCCACAGCTCCTAACCCGTACGTCTTTAGAATATGGGAGGAAACCGGAGCACCCGGAGGAAACCCACGCAGACACGGGGAGAACGTACAAACTCCTTACAGACAGCGGCGGAGTTGAACTCGAGTCATAGAACATTACAGCACAGTACAGGCCCTTCGGCCCACAATGTTGTGCCGACATTTTATCCTGCTTTAAGATCTATCTAACCCTTCCCTCCCACATAGACGTCCATTTTTCCGTCATGCATGTGGCTATCTAAGAAGCTCTTAAATGTCCCTAACGTATCTGCCTCCATAACCTCTGCCGGCAGTGTGTTCCACTCACCCACCACTCTCTGTGTAAGACACTTACCTCTGATATCCCCCTTATACCTTCCTCCAATCACCTTAAAATTATGCCCCCTCGTGTTAGCCATTTCTGCCCTGGGAAAAAGTCTCTGACTGTCCACTCGATCTATGCCTCTTATCATCTTGTACACCTCTATCAAGTCACCTCTCATCCTCCTTTGCTCCAAAGAGAGAAGCCCTAGCTCGCTCAACCTATCCTCATAAGACATGCTTTCCAATCCAGGCAGCTTCCTGGTAAATCACCTCTGCACCCTCTCTAAAGCTTCCACATCCTTCCTATAATGAGGCGGTGTGGTGGCCTGTACATGTGGGACTCAAACCGCCATCGAGAGCCGCGGGCAGACACACGGTAGCGCGTTTGGAACTACCCGCTCGGGGCGGACCTGCCGGGGACAGTCGGACGTCATGCCTGCCCCGTGGGTCGCAGGGACCCATGGGATGGGAGATTTAAGCGCGCAATTTTGAATCAGTAAAGGGTTTTGAGTTCAGCACTCTCTGCCTCCGTGTGTTCCTTTAGTAGCGCGTTGCATGTGGCTACATTGGTGACCCCGACGTTCCAGACGGCACCTGGAATCGGCGACTCAGCGACCAGCCATGAGTTTGAGCAACTCACACAGCGCGGTCTCTCTGAAGCTCCCGACTTTCTGGGCCACTCAACCCCACGTTTGGTTGGAGCAGGCTGAGGCCCAGTTCAATATCAGAGGCAGTACAACCGACGCCACACGGTACTACTATGTGGTCTGCACACTCGACCAGGACACGGCAGGCCGGACCATCGACTTCCTACGCCAGCCACCAACGGAGGACAGGTACACTAAGCTTAAGGCGCTCCTGATCCGTACCTTCGGACTCTCCTGCCACGAACGGGCTGCACAGCTCCTACACGTGGACAGTCTGGGCGACTGCACGCCATCCGAGCTCATGAATGATATGCTGGTGCTCATGGACGGCCATAAGCCGTGCCTTTTATTTGAACAATTGTTCCTCGAGCAAATGCCAGAGGACACTCGCCTCCTTCTCGTGAGTGAGGATTTCAGCGACCCACGCAGGGTCACGGTTAAAGCAGATGTCCTTTGGCAGAGTAAGCAACGTGAAGCAGCCTCCATTGGCCTAGCCACGAGCACGCGTCCCAAAGCCCAGGCCCTGCAACCGAAGCCGTCGAGACCCACGGTAAAAAAAGACAAAAGTGCGGAACAGCGGTGTTTCTATCACCAAAGGTGGAGTTCAGGCGCGCACCGCTGCCGTCCACCATGTGCTTTTCCGGGAAACGCCAGGGCCAGCCGTCGCTAATAGCTACGATGGCTGGCCACCGAAACAGCCTCCTGTACCCCTGGGGCCGACACTCCAGGCGGCGCTTCCTGGTAGACACCGGGGCCGAAGTCAGCGTATTTCCCCCCTTGAACATGGACACTCGTAACGCGGTCCTGGGCCCCGAACTCACCGCTGCAAATGGCACCAGTATTCGGACGTATGGCCCGCGAACCATCTCACTGCATTTCAGGTCGAGCCATTTCACTTGGACTTTCACGTTGGTAGCAGTGTCACAGCCACTACTAGGGGCAGATTTCCTATGAGCCAACTGCTTCCTGGTCAACCTAACAGGCCGGCGTTTGGTCCACGCCGAGACGTTCCAGACTTTCCAGCTCGAAAAAGCCAAGCTACCGGCCCTCCACCTGGATTCTGTGACCCTCTCAGGTAACGAATTTGCCAGGGTGTTGGCGGAATTCCCCTCCATAGTCACCCCACAGTTCTCCACGGCCGACCCCAAGCACGGTGTGCAGCACCATATCCCCATGCAAGGGCCGCCGCTGCACGCCCGAGCCCACAGGCTCCCATCCGACAAGCTCCACCTCGCCAAGGAGGAGTTCCGTAAGATGGAAGAGATGGGAATCGTACGCCACTCAGACAGCCCGTGGGCATCCCCGCTGCACATGGTGCCCAAGTCCGCAGGAGGATGGAGGCCCTGCGGAGACTACAGAAGGCTCAATGATGCCACAACCGCCGAAAGATACCCGGTACCCCACATCCAGGACTTCACGGTGAACCTGCACGGAGCGACCATATTCTCGAAAATCGACCTGGTCAGGGGATACCATCAGATCCCAGTGCACCCCGAAGACGTGCCCAAGACAGCCCTCATCACCCCATTCGGATTGTTTGAATTCCTGAAGATGCCTTTCGGTCTCAAGAATGCAGCCCAAACTTTCCAAAAGCTCATGGACTCGGTGGGACGCGACCTGGATTTCGTTTTCATTTACTTGGATGATATCCTGGTGGCCAGCAGTTCACACCAAGAGCACGTGGCACATTTGCACCAGCTCTGCCAATGCCTGAGCGACCACGGACTGGCAATCAATCCGGCCAAGTGCCAGGTCGGGCTGACGGAGATCGACTTCTTGGGCCACAGAGTCAACTGACATGGCGCAGTTCCCCTACCGGACAAGGTCCAGGCCATCCGCCAGTTCCCCAAGCCCAGCACAGTCAAGGGCTTGCAGGAGTTCGTAGGGATGGTCAACTTTGATCATCGGTTCGTGCCGGCGGCAGCACGCATCATGAGACCCTTGTTCAGCCTGATGGCCGGCAGGGCCAAAGAGGTGGCATGGGACGCGGAGTCCATGGAGGCGTTCGAGCAGGCCAAGGAGGTGCTGGCAAAGGCGCCCTCCTAGTGCACCCGAGAGTTGATGTACCCATGGCACTCACAGTCGACGCTTCTGACACGGCAGTCGGCAGAGTCCTGGAGCAGCTCGTCGAGGGCCAGTGGCGACCACTCGCTTTCTTCAGCCGGCACCTACGGCCACCAGAGGTGAAGTACAGCGCTTTCGACAGAGAGTTGCTAGCGCTCTATCTGGCTGTCCGGCATTTCCGGTACTTCCTCGAGGGAAGGGAGTTCACCGTGTATACGGACCACAAGCTCCTCATCTTCGCACTGGCCAAGGTATCGGACCCATGGTCAGCTCGGCAGCAGAGGCACCTGTCCTTTATTTCAGAGTTCACCACGGACGTCCGCCACATCGCAGGGAAGAACAACGTCGTCGCTGACACACTGTCTCGCCCCTGCCTCCACTCAGCAGGCATATCGTCCTCAGGAATAGACTACGCAACACTGGCAGAAGCACAACGGTCGGACACCGAGATCCTGGCTTACCGCACCGCCATTTCGGGGCTCCAGTTGGAGGACGTCCCCATCGGCCCGGCAGCAGATCGACTCCTGTGCAACGTGTCTACCGGCAAACCCTGACCCGTGGTACCAGCAGTATGGAGGCGCTGGGTGTTCGACACGCTGCACAACCTGGCTCACCCGTACATCCGGGCGTCCATGAAGCTGGTAGCAGACAGATTCATCTGGCACAGTTTGCGCAAACAGGTCGGACACTGGGCCAGGACCTGCATACACTGCCAGACCGCCAAAGTCCAGCGGCACGTGAAGGCTCCCCTCCAACAGTTCCAGGCGACGCACAGGAGGTTCCGACACATCCACGTGGACATCGTCGGCCCCCTGCCAGTCTCCCGGGGCGCCAGATATATCTTTACCATGGTAGACAGGTCCACCAGATGGCCGGAAGCCGTACCGCTCGCAGACACGTCCACTGAGTCCTGCGCCAGGACGCTCATTGCAAACTGGATCGCCAGGTTCAGCCACCCAACAGACATCACCTCTGACAGAGGGGTGCAGTTCACGTCTGGTTTGTGGACAGCACTGGCGCAGCTCCTGGGCACCCAGCTGCATCACACCACAGCGTACCATCCCCATTCCAATGGTTTGGTAGAGCAATTCCACCAGCATCTCAAGTCGGCCTTGATGGTGTGCCACAGGGGCCCCAACTGGACAGATGAGCTTCCCTGGGTCCTACTGAGCATCCGCACAGCCCCCAAGGAGGACCTGGGCATCTTCTCGGCAGATTTGGTCTACGGTCCCCCCCGACGGTCCCGGGCGAGTTCATACCAGAGGCCCAAGGTTCGGAAGAAACTCCAGCAGTGGTGCTAAAGAGGCTGCGGGACAAGGTAAGGACCCTGACACCCGTCCCGACCTCCAGGCATGGTCCCACGCCATCCTTCACCCCCTAAAGACCTCCGAGACTGTGAGTATGTTTTTATTTGCAGGGGCATGCACAGGTCACCTCTACAGCGGCCGTACGAGGGACCCTTCAAGGTGATTCGGCACAACAGATCCACGTGTGTCGTGGAGGTGGGTGGCCGGGAAGACACTTTTACAGTGGACCGCCTCAAACCGGTGCACTTGGACACTGAGCAACCAGTGAGGGTACCCGCACCGCGCCAGCCAGGCCAGCCACCCAGGCAAGCCACACAGACTGGAGGCTCCACTCCCCAATGGACGTTTCTGGGGGGGGGGGTGTGGCGGCCCACACATGCGGGACTCGAACCGCCATTGGGAGCCGTGGCAGACATGCGGTAGCGCGTTTGGAACTACCTGCTCGGGGCGCCTGTGGGGACAGTTGAACGTCACGTCCACCCCACAGGTCGCAGCGGCCCATGGGATGGGAGATTTAGCGCGCGATTTTGAATCAGTAAAGAGTTTTGAGTTCAGCACTCTCTGCCTCCGTGTGTTCCTTTAGTAGTGTGTTGCATGTGGCTACAGCGACCAGAACTGAACACAGTGCTCCCAAGTGTGGTCTAACCAGAGTTCTATAGAGCTGCAACATTACCTGGCAGCTCTTGATCTCAATCCCCTGAATGATGAAGGACAACACACCATACACCTCCTTAACAACCCTTAGGAACAGAGGGATCTTGGGGTCCACGTCCATAGATCCCTCAAGGTTGCCGAGCAGGTTGACACAGTGTGGGGTTTATACCTTGCCACAGAGCAACAGGAAAAAAGCAAGAAAAATCTGAAGAAACTAGTCATAGATGGGGCACACCAGTCCCCCAGTAGGAAGTCAATCACATGGGATCGCAAACCTGCTTTTCACCAAGAACTTGTCAATCTTATTGAATATTAAACCAGTGAACTTGTCAAAACAAACCATACAGTGGTTCTGAAATACTTGGTCCTATTTTGAATAGAACCTTGCTGTGCACTTTGAGATATAGCAACATGCTTAAATTATCTGCAACACACTCTGTGAAGTGCCTGCTTTAAATAACATTTAGTTTTTAAGTTAATTTTAGATGTATTAATTTAGACATTTGATTAAGTTAAATGGGGCTGCAACGTTACTGTCTGCCTGCCTTCCTCTGGCAGAACTGCCAAGATGAAGCCACTACTTTCCACCAGGGTTGGACTCAATTGACTCAGCCTGTAACTGTTAAATGATTCTGAGCTGTAGACGCAGTAGAGAGGATCCCACTGATCAACGTATGATATTGGTAAGGCCATTGATGAAGCTGCTGAAGATGGTTTGGGCTCTGGTGTATTCCTGCGCTGAAACGACATGTAAGATGACTCAGGTCAAGATACTGTACTTGGAAACAGAAGAATATAAGAAACAGAAGCAGAAGTAGGCCATTCAGCCCCTCAAGCCTGCTTTACCATTAATGGCTGTTCTTCTACCTCAGCACCATATTCCTGCACTAATGTCCACTTAACAGCTAAAATTCTCTTCCATCTCTATATAAATCCTGGACATATAAGGTAGAAAGTTGTGTGTTAAAGGCTCACTCTGGAGTATATAACCAATGATCAAAATTCTGTGCAGTGCCAAGTGTGAAAGCATATTTTTCAGATGAGATGTTAAACCAAGGCCACTATTTGTTCTCTCAGGTGAAGACAAAATGACAGGGGTTCTTTGTAGTGTCCTACCTGATATTTATCCCTCAATCTACGGCTGAAATGGATGATCTGGTCGTTATTTCTGCTCTGCTCATATCTACTCTGCCCGGGACATCAAGAAACTATGGAGGGTTGTGGACACAGCTCAGCACATCACGGAAACCAGCCTCCCCTCCATGGACTCTGTCTACATTTCTTGCTGCCTCGGTAAAGCAGCCAGCATAATCAAAGACCCCACCCACCCCGGACATTCTCTCTTCTGCCCCCTCCCATCAGGCAGAAGATACAAAAGCCTGAAAGCACGTACCACCAGGCTCAAGGACAGCTTCTATCCCGCTGTTATGAGACTACTGAATGGTCCCCTAGTAAGATAAGGTGGACTCTTGACCTCATAATCTACCTCATTATGGCCTTGCACCTTATTGTCTGATTGCACTGCACTTTCTCTGTAACCGAAACACTTTATTCTACGTTCTGTTATCGTCTTCCCTTGTGCTACCTCAACGCACTGATGTAATGAAATGATCTGTATGGATGGCATGCAAAACACAGTTTTTCACTGTACCTCAGTACATGTGACAATAATAATAATTTCAGCTGATTAACTGTGGTACCTTGCTTGTGCTGTCCTTCCCTGTGAACCAGTTTGGTTTTAACAACAACCCAGCAAACTTTCAGGTTAATTTGATAAGTTTCTCTTTATAATTTCCGATTTGGGGAAGACTTGGACTCTGCAGATACCAAGCTCATAGTCCAATGCACAACCTCTTGACCTGCACAAGAAGCTGAAATGAAAACTGACCAGAAACATGGTTGTGACTGGAGGTCCAAACAAAACTAATACCACCACAAATTCTGCTGGACCTAAAATAACAAAGAGTGGACCAAGTTCTCCACTAACCCCAGGCTGCAGTTATAAAACTGGTCGTACATCCCTCCCAGAATTGCAGTGCACCGACGTCCAAAATTAGTCTATTTTGGAAGGGAGATCGAGTTCCAGGAGAACATGCAAAATTATTTCCAAGGATGATACAGAAACTGGAGATTATAAATTAAAGGAAAGACGGACAGGCCTGGGCTTGTTCCTCAGGAAAAGAGGCTCACAGTCACCTTAAGAGGTCGCAAAAACAAATTCCCTAATTTGTTCATAGGATATGAATGAAGCTGGCAAATGCCAGTATTTATTGTTGATCCCAATTAGGCCCAATTTGAAGAGCTAGTTAGGAGCTAAACACATTGACGGGTCTGGAGTCACATATGGAGTCATACATCACAGAAATGGGCCCTTTGGCCTACCATGTCTATATCGACCATGTCGATGCTAATCTCCTATGTAATAATGAGAGCAGATATGCTTGCTTTAAGGACATTAATGAACCCGATGGACTGTTATGACAATCTGATGGTTTTGCACTCAGGGTCACTGATACAAATTTTGTAATTCCAGATTTATTTAATTATTTGAATTTAAATTTCCAGCTGCAATGATGGGATTTGAACTCATCTTTCAGGTTCAATAGTCCAAACCTCTTGGAGCAGGTCTAATATCTTAATCACAACACCACCAAGAAGGGGATTGAAAGGGAAACTGCAGAAAGGAGGCCTCCACAGTGTGTTTAGCACAGCTTGCAGCACCCCTTGAGTGCGGGGTCTGCAGGATGTGCACTTCAGTTTCAATATCTGCTGTTGCATTTTCTGAACCTCATCAGTTTGACTTGTATCGGAAACAAGTCATATAAAGTGGTAAACAAGTACCTTGCTGGGTAATTAGGAATGCCCTGGAGCTGGTCAACTGAATCCAGCTGCGTCAGAAATTGTGCACCCAGGGAATACAACACTGTGGGTTCTGCTAAGGCACAGAATGTTTCAGAACAATGCTTTATCTATGGACTGTGGACTTTGGTACGTAATGGACAACGGTGAAGATTTATGTTTAAAATATAAATAACTATAATTAATCTCATTAATTAGATCAAAGCAGAAATGGCTGTGCAGGCGACGTGTTGCAGCTGCAGTATGTGGGAGCTGATGGAAACCCTTGTTATCCAGTGGGCTTATACTGCTTGTTTATCACTGTAAATGAAACCTACAAGTTAAGGAAATTTAACATGCCCGCAGAAAGTATCCGAAATTCAAAAAGTAAACTGCAGATGCTGGAAATCCAAACGTTCAGGGAGTGAATAGGGAAAGGTATATTTAGGGGGATAGGTACTGTTTGTTGCAGTTGCCAGTATGAATGTAATGCACGCCAGAGTTAAGGACATCTCCTTGGGACTCGAGAGGTACTTGGGGTGTGTAGAAAGAGATCCAGCTGTCATGCTCCATCAGGGAACCAATAATTTATATAGAACATAGGAAGAAGTTCTGCTGAAGCAATGATAATCTAATGTATCACAAAATATCAAATACATAGAACATAGAACAGTATAGCACAGGAACAGGCCCTTTGGACCTAAATGTCTGTGCCGACCATGATGCCATATTTAACTAAACCTATCTGCCTAGTGATCCATGTCCTTCCATTCCCTGCATGTTCATATACCTGTCTAAATGTCTCTTAAATGCCACTATTGTATCTGCTTCCACCACTAACCCGGCAGTGTATTCCAGGCACCCACACTCTCTGTGTAAAAAACTTACCCCACACATCTCCTTTAAACCTTCCCCCTCTCACCTTACAGCTCTGTGCTCTAGTATTTGGCATTTCTACCTTGGGAAAAAGACCCTGACTATCTACCCTATCTATGCCTCTCATAATTTTATAAACCTTTATTGGGTCTCCCCTCAGCCTCCAACCCTCCAAAGAAAACAATTCAAGTTTGTCCAACATTTCCCTGTAGCTAATTTTCTCTAATTCAGGCAGCATCCTGGTGAACCTCCTTTGCACCTTCTCTAAACCCTCTACATCCTTCCTGTAATAGGGTGACCAGAACTGAACGCAACACTTCAAATGTTTTATACAGTTTTATAAAGGCTAATAATGTTGTAAGCCTTAAGACTGGCAAGGATTTAGAATTTAGCAAAGGAGAATAAGACATTGATAAGGGATGGCAAAAGCTCCTATAGAAATGCAAAAATGGAAAGATTTGCAAAACTAATGTGAGTCTGAAGAAATTATATTGGGGAATAAAGAAATAGCTGAGAAATTAAACATATATTTTGTTTCTGCCTTCAGAGAAGAAGATATGGAAAACCTCCCGGAAATACTAGAAGGTAGTGCAGAGTGGATGAGGAAAGAGCTCGAAGAAAGTAGCATTCGTTAAAAAAAAAGGAGAAATTAATGGGACTGATAAATCCCCAGGACCTGATGACCTAAATCCCGTAGCTTGGAAAGCGTTGACTTTGAAGTCAGTGGATGGATTAGTTGTCATCTTCCAAAATTCCACGGGCTCTAGAAAAGGTCCCACAGAATGGAAGGTAGTAAATATAACCCCACTACTTAGAAAGGAGGGAGAGAGAAACAGGAAACTAATGACCGGTTATCCTGACATCAGTAGAAGGGAAAATGTTGGAATGCAGGGCACTTAGAAAATAACAATAGGATTGGGCAGAATCAACATGGATCTACGAAAGGAAAGTCAGGTTTGACAAACTTGTTGGGAGTTTGTTCAGGGAAGGGGGAATCAGTGAATATAGTGGTTGCTGTAAGATGTAGCACAAGAGCCTATGAAACAGAACTCCAGCACATGAGGATAATATACTGGTGTGGATTGAGGATCGGTTGAAGGACATAAAACAGAGAGCAGTAATAAATGGGTTATTTACAAGTTGGAAGATTGCAGCTGGTGGGTGCTGCAGTGATTGGTGCGGGGACCCAGCTATTCATAATTTAATCCGGCCAAGTGTGAGGTGTTGCACTTTGGGAGATCAAATGTAAAGGGACAGTACACTGTTAATGGCAAGACCCTTAACAAGGTTGATGTACTGTACAGAGGGATCTTGGGGTCCAAGTCCATTGCTCCCTGAAAGCGGCTGCACAGGTTGATAGGGTGGTAAAGAAGGCATATGGCATGTTTGCCTTTATTAGTTGAGGCACTGAGTTCAAGAATTGGGAAGATATGTTGCAGCTTTATAAAACTCTGGAGTATTGCATTCAATTTTGGTCACCCAATTATAGGAAGAATGTGGAGGCTTTGGAGAGGGTGCAGAAGAGGTTCACCAGGATGCTGCCTGGTTTAGAGGACATGTGCTATAAGGAGAGGTTTGACAAACTTGGGTTGTTTTCTCTGGAGTGGCGGAGGCTGAGGGGAGACCTGATAGAAGTTTATAAGATTATGAGAGGCATAGATAGAGTAGACAGCAAGTATCTTTTCTCCAGGGTCGAAATGTCTAATGCTAGAGGGCATGCATTTAAGGTGAGAGTGGGTAAGTTCAAAGGAGATGTGCGGGGCAATTTTTGCTTTACACAGAGAGTGGTGGGTGCGTGGAATGCGCTGCCAGGGGTGGTGGTGGAGGTAAATATGTTAGAGTGTTTAAGAGGCTCTTAGAAAGGCACATGAACATAAAGAGAATAGAGGGAAATGGGCATTGTGTAGGCAGAAGGGATTAGTTTAGTTAGGCATTTAATTACTAGTTTAATTAGTTCGGCACAATATCATGGGTCGAAGAGCCTGTTCCTGTGCTGTACTGTTCTATGTTCTATGTTCTGTAATTTATACCAATGATTTGGATGAAAGGACTAAATATCCAAGTTTGCTGTTGACATTAAGTTTGATGGCCATGTGAGTTATGGATGCAGACAGGCTTCAGGGGGATATGGATAGGCTATGTGAATGGGCAAGTCAATTCAGAAGGTCAGGTCTCACTGCTGCAGCATAGGGTGATAGAGATGGATTAAGGATAAACTGGTTAATCTAAGTACATGAAAGGGGAATGAATGGAAGGTTATTCCGATAGGGTGAAACGTGGGATGGGAGGAGCACAAACTGATAGACCAAATGGCTCAGTTTCTGTGCTATAACTTCTATCTGCATTAATACTGAATTATACAGATTCCCATGTTACATTCTTTGGAATGACATATCATTTGTGTTAGATATTAGAGGTGTATAACATCATGAGGGGCATAGATAGGGTGAATGCACACAGTCTTTTTCCCAGGGTTGGGGAATCAAGAACTAGAGGGCACAGGTTTAAGGTGAGAGGGGAGAGATTTAATAGGAACTTGAGGGGCAACTTTTTCATGCAGAGGGTGGTGGGTATGTGGAACGAGCTGCCAGAGGAAGTGGCTGAGGGAAGTACA